>NC_091308.1:49737509-49905009 GCF_038502225.1 Cherax quadricarinatus | reverse complement strand
GGGCAGGGCCAGGAGCTATGACTCGACCCCTGCAACCACAAATAGGCGAGTACACACACACACACACACATTATATATAATATATATATATATATATATATATATATATATATATATATATATATATATATATATATATATATATATATATATATATATATATAATGTGCGTGTGAGCATAAAGACAGTAAGTGCCCCAACATTTGTTTTAAATTAATAATATAGAAAAGAATAGACGGAAGTTCAGAAGTAATGAAAGCAGGATAATTATTGATCCAGCAGCCAGGATAATTATTGATCCAACAGCCAGGATAATTATTGATCCAGCAGCCAGGATAATTATTGATCCAACAGCCAGGATAATTATTGATCCAGCAGCCAGGATAATTATTGATCCAGCAGCCAGGATAATTATTGATTCAGCAGCCAGGATAATTATTGATCCAGCAGCCAGGATAATTATTGATCCAGCAGCCAAGATAATTATTGATCCAGCAGCCAGGATAGTTATTGATCCAGCAGTCAAGATAATTATTGATCCAACAGCCAGGATAATTATTGATCCAGCAACCAGGATAATTATTGATCCAACAGCCAGGATAATTATTGATCCAGCAGCCAGGATAATTATTGATCCAGCAGCCAGGATAATTATTGATCCAGCAGCCAGGATAATTATTGATCCAACAGCCAGGATAATTATTGATCCAGCAGCCAGGATAATTATTGATCCAGCAGCCAGGATAATTATTGATCCAGCAGCCAGGATAATTATTGGTCCAACAGCCAGGATAATTATTGATCCAGCAGCCAGGATAATTATTGATCCAGCAGCCAGGATAATTATTGATCCAGCAGCCAGGATAATTATTGATCCAACAGCCAGGATAATTATTGATCCAACAGCCAGGATAATTATTGATCCAGCAGCCAGGATAGTTATTGATCCAGCAGCCAAGATAATTATTGATCCAACAGCCAGGATAATTATTGATCCAGCAGCCAGGATAATTATTGATCCAACAGCCAGGATAATTATTGATCCAGCAGCCAGGATAATTATTGATCCAGCAGCCAGGATAATTATTGATCCAGCAGCCAGGATAATTATTGATCCAACAGCCAGGATAATTATTGATCCAGCAGCCAGGATAATTATTGATCCAGCAGCCAGGATAATTATTGATCCAGCAGCCAGGATAATTATTGGTCCAACAGCCAGGATAATTATTGATCCAGCAGCCAGGATAATTATTGATCCAGCAGCCAGGATAATTATTGATCCAGCAGCCAGGATAATTATTGATTCAACAGCCAGGATAATTATTGATCCAACAGCCAGGATAATTATTGATCCAACAGCCAGGATAATTATTGATCTAGCAGCAAGGATAATTATTGATCCGGCAGCCAGGATAATTATTGATCCGGCAGCCAGGATAGTTACTGATCCGGCAGCCAGGATAATTATTGATCCAACAGCCAGGATAATTATTGATCCAGCAGCCAGGATAATTATTGATCCAGCAGCCAGGATAATTATTGATCCAGCAGCCAGGATAATTATTGATCCAGCAGCCAGGATAATTATTGATCCAGCAGCCAGGATAATTATTGATCCAGCAGCCAGGATAATTAATGATCCAGCAGCCAGGGTAATTATTGATCCAGCAGCCAGGGTAATCATTGATCCAGCAGCCAGGATAATCATTGATCCAGCAGCCAGGATAATTATTGATCCAGCAGCCAGGATAATTATTGATCCAGCAGCCAGGATAATTATTGATCCAGCAGCCAGGATAATTATTGATCCAGCAACCAGGATAATTATTGATCCAGCAACCAGGATAATTATTGATCCAACAACCAGGATAATTATTGATCCAGCAGCCAGGATAATTATTGATCCAGCAGCCAGGGTAATTAATGATCCAGCAGCCAGGGTAATTATTGATCCAGCAGCCAGGGTAATTATTGATCCAGCAGCCAGGATAATTGTTGATCCAGCAGCCAGGATAATTATTGATCCAACAACCAGGATAATTATTGATCCAGCAGCCAGGGTAATTAATGATCCAGCAGCCAGGGTAATTATTGATCCAGCAGCCAGGGTAATTATTGATCCAGCAGCCAGGATAATTATTGATCCAGCAGCCAGGATAATTATTGGTCCAGCAGCCAGGATAATTATTGATCCAGCAGCCAGGGTAATTATTGATCCAGCAGCCAGGGTAATTATTGATCCAGCAGCCAGGGTAAATATAAATCCAGCAGCCAGGATAATTATTGATCCAGCAGCCAGGGTACTGTGGTGGGGTAGTAGTGGAGGTACTGTGGTGGGGTAGTAGTGGAGGTACTGTGGTGGGGTAGTAGTGGGGGTACTGTGGTGGGGTAGTAGTGGAGGTACTGTGGTGGGGTAGTAGTGGAGGTGCTGTGGTGGGGTAGTAGTGGGGGTGCTGTGGTGGGGTAGTAGTGGGGGTGCTGTGGTGGGGTAGTAGTGGGGGTACTGTGGTGGGGTAGTAGTGGAGGTACTGTGGTGGGGTAGTAGTGGAGGTACTGTGGTGGGGTAGTAATGGGGGTACTGTGGTGGGGTAGTAGTGGAGGTACTGTGGTGGGGTAATAGTGGGGGTACTGTGGTGGGGTAGTAATGGGGGTACTGTGGTGGGGTAGTAGTGGGGTACTGTGGTGGGGTAGTAGTGGGGGTACTGTGTTGGGGTAATAGTTGGGGTACTGTGGTGGGGTAATAGTTGGGATACTGTGGTGGGGTAATAGTTGGGGTACTGGTGGGGTAGTAGTGGGGGTACGGTGGTGGGGTATTAGTGGGGGTACTGGTGGGGTAGTAGTGGGGGTACTGTGGTGGGGTATTAGTGGGGGTGCTGGTGGGGTAGTAGTGGGGGTACTGTGGTGGGGTAGTGGTGGGGGTACTGTGGTGGGGTAGTAGTGGGGATACTGTGGTGGGGTAGTAGTGGGGGGTACTGTGGTGGGGTAGTGGTGGGGGTACTGTGGGGTAGTGGTGGGGGTACTGTGGTGGGGTAGTAGTGGGGGTACTGTGGTGGGGTAGTAGTGGGGGTACTGTGGCGGGGTAGTAGTGGGGGTACTGTGGTGTAGTGGTGGGGGGACTGGTGGGGTAGTAGTGGGGGTACTGTGGCGGGGTAGTAGTGGGGGTACTGTGGCGGGGTAGTAGTGGGGGTACTGTGGTGGAGTAGTGGTAGGGGTACTGTGGTGGAGTAGTGGTAGGGGTACTCTGGCGGGGTAGTAGTGGGGGTACTGTGGTGGGGTAGTAGTGGGGGTACTGTGGTGGAGTAGTGGTGGGGTAGTGGGGGTACTGTAGTGGGGTAGTAGTGGGGGTACTGTGGTGGGGTAGTAGTGGGGGTACTGTGGTGGGGTAGTAGTGGGGGTACTGTGGTGGGGTAGTACTGTGGTGGGGTAGTGGGGGTACTGTGGTGGGGTAGTAGTGGGGGTACTGTGGTGGGGTAGTAGTGGGGGGTACTGTGGCGGGGTATTTGTGGGGATACTGTGGTGGGGTAGTAGTGGGGGTACTGTGGTGGGGTAGTAGTGGGGGTACTGTGGTGGGGTAGTAGTGGGGGGTACTGTGGCGGGGGTAGTGGTGGGGGTGGAGCGCGATGTGTGTACAACCTTATTAGGTGGTGTGGAACTCAAGTTCACCTGCTGCTCACCTGGCTTCTTCTTACCACCACCAGTACACCTTAACTCACCTAGCTAATTCTCTCTCTCTCTCTCTCTCTCTCTCTCTCTCTCTCTCTCTCTCTCTCTCTCTCTCTCTCTCTCTCTCTCTCTCTCTCTCCCCCCCCCCCCCAAGGTGGTTGTGTACTTTGTTGGTCAAGTTTTGGCGAGCTCAAAATGTAAGAGGATTTTCGTGTTGTGGGTTGTGTGAGGTTTGTTGTGTTGTGTGAGGTATTTGTTGTGGGTTGTGTGAGGTTGGTGTAGTGTGTCAAGACACTGGGAAGGCAGCTGGTAAGAAAGTGTTACTAACACCTGCCTTGTGGTATTTGCCACAAGAAACTCGCTACAATAATAAAACTTATTTTAAATGGGTGTTCCTCTAAAACCATAAAGTTGAGATTGTTATAGTTTGACATACCTGTCTCAGGTAGTTACTTGCTATGATAACTTTACACCAGGTGTTATCACAGATGCTTCATAACCTTGACTAACAGTTATCTTGTGTATGGGCTTTTTTTTGTGGTGTATGAGTGGCTATTTTATTGTACAGCCGCAGTTCGTCCTGTGAGCAGTAGGACAAAACAGGGTCACAGAGGTCACAGTGCGTCACTCGCAGACATTGCTGGTCATACTTTCATTACTGGAAAGAAATATTAGTCATTTTATGTTTTACAGTTACTTCATATAGTTGTACACAGCACAATGTGGAATATAATATAAAAAAAAAATCTCATTTCCACTGAGTTGCAATCTATCTCATTCATCCACTTAATGCAAAATGTGGATACAGCCTCAAGAATACAGATATGTTATTACCAGTGAGGTGTTTGCTGTATGGTGGAAGGTTTACATGGAGTGTAAGAGGCTGGATGTTGGGACACACTAACATACACTGTATGGTGGAAGGTTTACATGGAGGGTGAGAGGCTGGATGTTGGGACACACTAACATACACTGTATGGTGGAAGGTTTACATGGAGGGTGAGAGGCTGGATGTTGGGACACACTAACATACACTGTATGGTGGAAGGTTTACATGGAGGGTGAGAGGCTGGATGTTGGGACACACTAACATACACTGTATGGTGGAAGGTTTACATGGAGGGTGAGAGGCTGGATGTTGGGACACACTAACATACACTGTATGGTGGAAGATTTACATGGAGGGTGAGAGGCTGGATGTTGGGACACACTAACATACACTGTATGGTGGAAGGTTTACATGGAGGAGTGTGAGAGGCTGGATGTTGGGACACACTAACATACACTGTATGGTGAAAGATTTACATGTAGTGTAAGAGGCTGGATGTTGGGACACACTAACATACACTGTATGGTGGAAGATTTACATGGAGGGTGAGAGGCTGGATGTTGGGACACACTAACATACACTGTATGGTGGAAGGTTTACATGGAGGGTGAGAGGCTGGATGTTGGGACACACTACCATACAGTATGGTGGAAGGTTTACATGGAGGGTGAGAGGCTAGATGTTGGGACACACTAACATACACTGTATGGTGGAAGGTTTACATGGAGGGTGAGAGGCTGGATGTTGGGACACACTAACATACACTGTATGGTGGAAGGTTTACATGGAGGGTGAGAGGCTGAATGTTGGGACACACTAACATACACTGTATGGTGGAAGGTTTACATGGATGTTGGGACACACTAACTTACACTGAGAAGGTTTACATGGAGGGTGAGAGGCTGGATGTTGGGACACACTAACATACACTGTATGGTGGAAGGTTTACATGGAGGGTGAGAGGCTGGATGTTGGGACACACTAACATACACTGTATGGTGGAAGGTTTACATGGAGGGTGAGAGGCTGGATGTTGGGACACTAACATACACTGTATGGTGGAAGGTTTACATGGAGCGTAAGAGGCTGGATGTTGGGACACTAACATACACTGTATGGTGGAAGGTTTACATGGAGGAGCGTGAGAGGCTGGATGTTGGGACACACTAACATACACTGTATGGTGGAAGGTTTACATGGAGGGTGAGAGGCTGGATGTTGGGACACACTAACATACACTGTATGGTGGAAGGTTTACATGGAGGAGCGTGAGAGGCTGGATGTTGGGACACACTAACATACACTGTATGGTGGAAGGTTTACATGGAGGGTGAGAGGCTGAATGTTGGGACACACTAACATACACTGTATGGTGGAAGGTTTACATGGAGGAGCATGAGAGGCTGGATGTTGGGACACACTAACTTACACTGTATGGTGGAAGGTTTACATGGAGGGTGAGAGGCTGGATGTTGGGACACACTAACATACACTGTATGGTGGAAGGTTTACATGGAGGGTGAGAGGCTGGATGTTGGGACACACTAACATACACTGTATGGTGGAAGGTTTACATGGAGGGTGAGAGGCTGGATGTTGGGACACACTAACATACACTGTATGGTGGAAGGTTTACATGGAGGGTGAGAGGCTGGATGTTGGGACACACTAACATACACTGTATGGTGGAAGGTTTACATGGAGGGTGAGAGGCTGGATGTTGGGACACACTAACATACACTGTATGGTGGAAGGTTTACATGGAGGGTGAGAGGCTGGATGTTGGGACACACTAACATACACTGTATGGTGGAAGGTTTACATGGAGGGTGAGAGGCTGGATGTTGGGACACACTAACATACACTGTACATTAGCTGCCTGACTGCGGTGGAGTGCGGTTGTGCACAGCACCCCTCTGCTGTTTGTCAGGAGAGCTCTCATAGCAACAATATGGCGCAGAGTATCCGACGTAGGGTGAACACTGTCGGCGTTGAGCTGCTTCGTGGGGCGATTTCCCCCTCTACGGCGCAGGTGTTACTTCCGGCAATCATCCGGGAAACGTACGGAGTGCAGGATGATGAGGTTTATGGTGTGGCCCTGAATGGGGCCTATCGTCTATTCGTCAAGTTAAATTCGACGGCTGTGTACGAGTCGTTAATGACGAAATTTGAGCATGTGAGTATTGATGTAACTCCAGCTGTCAAAGTGCGACTCATAGACGTCTCTCGCCACTATACGTGGGTGAAGTTGCGAAATGTCCCCTTCGAGGCTGACGAGGAGGACTTACGGAAGGTGTTTGCAGCTTATGGTACTGTGCATCTGGCAACCCAAGGCAAGTGGGCGGCAGGTGCGTACATGGGACGTCCGGAGGGTACATTCTCCCTCAAAATGACACTGAGGCACCCGATCCGGTCATACGTCGTGATGCCGGAGTTTAGGACCCAGATTCTAGTGGCGTATGCTGGGCAGCGACGGACATGCAGGTTGAGTGGGGAGTATGACCATATGGCAGCGACGTGTGAGAGGCAGTGGAGGGCGCCGGTGCAAACAGGTGGAGCACCAGTTACAGGTGTGGATGTCGTTGAGGAGAATTCCAAAGGAAACCGAGGAGATGGCCGTCTGTGGAGTGAAATTGTAGAAGAGTCTCTTGTGGTGCATGATGGGCGAGGCACGAGTTGTGTGGAGCCAAAAATGGCCACTTTGCCAGTGACGGGGGAGGAAGTGCTAATTCAGCAGGAGGTGCAAGAGCTGGAGGAGGAGCTCGACGAGGTATTGAAAACTTTACCTTCTTCGGGCGAGGATAATGGCTTGGTCCGTGAAATGGTGCCTGAGTTGAAAGGAGAGTGTGGCGGGACAGGCACGAGAAGGAAGGAGGACAACTGCAGGCACAGAGAGGAGTCACCGAGCTCTGTGCGACAGGTCACAGTAGAGGTTGATGTTCACTGTGAGGAATCTTCGGAAGACAGTATGGCGGTAGAGAGTGTCACGAGGAAGAGGGCGGCTGCGTCAGACTCAGATGATGTCCTGACGCCCGCGCAGAGGTCTGGGAGGAAGGATGTATATTCTCGTGACAGCCAGGATAAGAGGCATCGAAAAGGGGGGGGGGTGGATGGTGACAAACCACATGTTGACCTTGGGGCAAGAGGCCCTGGGAAGGGTGAGAGGAGAAAGGGTTGGAAGCTTTAGAAAGGCCTTAAGTGCATGGCTGTGAATGTGAATGGACTGTGTACTGGTGTGAAGAGGGAATGCTTTCGTATGCTCTTACGTCGATACAGAGTGGACGTAGTCTTTCTACAGGAGCATAATTTCAGGGAGGGTAGAGTGCTTGAGGTGGAAGGGTATAAGGTGTTGACTCTGCCATCGGCACGTTTGAAGGGTGGTGTGGGTTTATTGATAAAGGAGGCGAGCCCGTTTGTGTTGCAAAGACGTGAAGGGGGTGGGGGGGGAGGGTGTTGCGTGTGGATGGGTGGTGGATGGGGCAGAGGGTAACCTTTGTAAGTGTGTATGCACCAGCTGAAAATGATATGAAAGTAAAGAGGGATTTTGTGTGTGATGATCTAGTTTTTGCTTTCCGTGGTTTACCTGAAGTGGCCATCGTAGGTGGGGACTGGAATTGTGTGATCAGGAGAGCGGATGTGGAACCACGAGGGGCAGGGCATATGTTGACAGCATTACCCAATCTATTGGTGGACGTTCAGTTGAGGGATGTGGTAGGTGGGGGAGCGTGGGAGGTGGAGCATACTTTCGTGAGGCGAGGTTACGCGGCTGGGTTAGACAGGTTGTATATATCTCATAAGGTATTGTCAAAGTCTGTCCGTACTATTGACCTAGCTTTTTCAGATCATAGGGCGGTTGTCGCAGAAGTAGAGTGGGATTCTGTAGCTTGTATCTCTAGGGGATATTGGAAATTAAATACGAGTCTGTTGGAAGATGAGGAGGGGTTGGGGGGTTTTCGGGAGCTGTGGGAGAGATTAACTGAGGAGGTACAAGGTGTGGAGGACGTGGTGACGTGGTGGGATGGTGTGGCTAAGGACCGGATTCAGCATTATTATGTGAGGGAGGGGAAAAGGATTAATTCTTTAAAATTTGGGTTGATTAATTATTTGGAGGACAGGTTACGGGGTTGTTATGTAAAAGGGACAGTAGAGGGTGTCTATCCGATGGACAACATTATGATACTTAAAGAGCGGTTGCGGGAAATTCAGGACGAGCGGTTCCAAGCGGTGAGAGTAATGGCGGGGGTGGAGGAGGTGTTATGGGGAGATAGGCCGTCTTCGTGTGTGTTGCGCAGACAAAAACAACGTCAGCAGGCAACAGCTATTCCATGTTTGGAGGTTCTTGAGTCGGTGGGAGGGTATAGGGCGGGTCAGGTTATCCACACTACGGATGGGATGGGGTTGTTTGCGGATAAGTGGTACGAAAAGTATTGGCGGGAGGAAGGGGTAGGATTAGGGGATTTAGAGAGGGTGTGTGGAAGTGTGCCATGCAGGTTAGGACACAGTGATAGGGAAGATTTGGGGGGGGACATAACTGAGGGGGAAATAGGGAGAGCTTTGAGTGCCATGCGAAAGGGCAAAGCACCGGGAATCGATGGACTGCCGGCGGAGTTTTATCAACAGCATTGGGAGTTAATAAAAGGTTTTTTGGTGAGGTTACTGAACTTGATGAAGGTAAGGGGAAGGTTGGGTGAAAGACAGGCAACAGCTGTAGTTGTTTTGGTACCGAAGGGTAAGGAACAGCGTTCGCTCAGGGACTATAGAACATTATCGTTGTTATGCGCGGATTATAAGTTATTTGCAAAAATTTTAGGAAATAGTATCAAGTGTGTTGTAGGGAGGGTTGTATCGGAAACCCAGTTTGGGTTGCCAGGTAGGTCTATGGGGGTGGGACATGGTCTTTTAACCCCTTCAGGGTCCAAGGCCCAAATCTGAAGTGGTGCCCCAGTGTCCAAGAATTTTAAAAAAAAATATTTGTTATTTTTTCTTATGAAATGGTAGAGAATCTTTTTGTGAAGGTAATAAAACAAAAAGTACGAAATTTGATGGAAAATTGACGAAATTATGCTCTCGCGAATTTTGATGTGTCAGCGATATTTACGAATCGGCGGTTTTGCCAACTTTAACTCCCATTTTAGGCCAATTACATTATTCCAGTCAACCAAATTCTTAGCTATTTCACTAGTATTACTTCTATTCTATCGATTGAGCACAAGAAATCGCCAAGTCAACTGTTTCAACTACAAAATAAAGTGATCGGAAATTGTTAATTTGGCCAATTTAACACATAGTTCAAAATATTCCAATTTCAAAATAGGGTCCAGAATAAACAATGTAGGTATTCCTGGAACTAAACTAACATTTCCTCTGTTCATTACTTACGTTTTGAGGCTTTACAAATAAATTCCATTTTGATTTTTTATTCACATAATGAATTTTTATTCACACCAAAAAACAGATTTACTGTTATGCAATACTGTAATAATTGTATAAATATCATCACCATATTTGTGAATGTATTTTAGACCCACCAGCTGGCGTGTATTAGACGTGGGAGGTAGTTTGTTTACTCTTGAATATCGGCAAAAATTTAACATTTCTGCTACTTTGAGCTCAGTTTCAAGCCATTTCCAGTGCTAAAACCAATCAAAATCATCTCTATTTCTGTAATATGTCTTCCATTCTTTCAAATGAGACCAAGAAATCGCAAATACAACTATAAAAAACATACGAAAAAACACTGCAAAGTCACTGTTTTAATTGAAAAATCATGATTTCAGTTTTTTTTCTCTCATTATACACAGTGTGCTGCAGGATCTGTTTTATGTGGTGCACACATACCACATAGATGTATTCTCTCATATCTAGGCCCAAATGTACCACTCACAGTTTATCAGAGTGAGCTGAGCTCATGACGTAGATCTACGGTTTGGACCCTGAACGTAAAGCCGTAGATCTACGGGACGGACCCTGAAAGGGTTAAGGGATTTTGTGGAAGAAAAAGGGGGGGAAGGGGGGGGGGTTTGGTTGCACTAGACTAGCAAGGAGCTTATGATAGGGTGGAGTGAGAGGCGTTGAGAGCTATCCTTAGGAAACAGGGCTATGGGGAAGAAATAGTGGGATGGGTAGAGGCGTTATATAGAGGGGCAATGGTGAGAGTCCAGATTAATGGAAGATTAGGGGGGAGGATTGTAATGGGCAGAGGTCTTAGACAGGGGTGTCCTATGTCACAGCTTTTATTTGCATGCATACAGGACCCCTTTTATAGAATGGTGGAGCGCCATATGGGCGTTAGTGAAGGGGTTGGGGGGGTACTGGGGGCGTTTGGCCTGTTCTCATAGGGTATGTAGATGATACCACTGTATTGGTTAGAGAGGGGATGTCCATAAACGCCTTAGATGGAGTGGTCGACACGTTTGCATGTGCAACTGGTATGAGGGTAAATTCGGAGAAGTCCATGATTATGGGGTTAGGAACTTGGGGGGAGAGGGTCGAGTGGGGTAGTGCAGTCGTAAAGAAGCGGGTGATGTCATTAAAAATTTGTGGTCTAATCTATGCAGATGATCTTGAGGTTGCACGTGTTAATAATTCGGTCAGGTTGGTAGAAAGGATACTGGGTCGATTGGGAGCATTGCGGCCTTATCATTTGACCCTTGTGCAGCGTGCCATTGTAATTAACGTTTTATTGTATAGCAAGGTTTGGCATGTGGCTGCCGTGTTCCCTTTAACGGGGACGGCAATTGCAACTATACTTAGAGGGGTTTTTAAATTTTTGTGGGGTTCAGGTTGTGATTGGCTTAGAAGGGATGTAGTAATGTTACCTGTGCGTCAGGGGGGGTTGGGTTTAATGAACTTAAAGAGGAGGGTCAAATGTATCTTCATTAAAAGGGAGGTGATGAGGGAGGGTGTGAGTGGGGGGGGTTGGTTAAGGTACACAATAAATTGAAACGCATGTTTTCTGGGACGGAGTTGAGGGAGTGTGAAACTATTTTGAGGGCAGTGGTGATGGTTAGGGATCTGGGTAAGGTAAAAATAAGTAGGCTGTGTAGGATGTCGGCGGAAAGGGTTGTGGCTCCGGTGGAGGGGATTTTCCCCATGTATGACTGGGGATGTATATGGAGAAGGTTTGGTAGGTTAAGGTTACAACCCCGTGGACGTGAGGTGATGTATCGGTTTTTGCATGGGATTTTACCATCGGGAGTGGTCTTACGAGCTAGACGGGTGGTTGAGGGGGGGGGGTATGTGGAATATGTGGCGGGGAGGATTCTGCATTCCATGTAGTGTATTTTTGTGAGGGGTTGGGGAGCGTCAGGGGTTGGTTGAGCAGGGTGTTGCATAAGATAAGTGGTCAATACTTCTCTGTTCTGCGGGCATTGAGTCTTGATGTGGGGGGTATGGATGAAAGTATTATTAGGGCTGTGGGGTACATTATGGTAGATTATGTCTACATTATGTGGGGAATGAGGGGGAAAGGGGTAAGTGAGGTGAAGAGGAGGGTATTGGCTGTTACGTTTTATAAAACGTTGTGCCGTAATAGAGAACTTTATGGGAGGAGGTGGGAGCGGGCATTCTCTGAGGGATATCGAGACCTTACATTAGAGGTTTTATTAAATTTGTAAATTAGGTGGGTGGGGCAGGGTAGGGATGGTACAATGTGTTATGTTGATGGGATGTCAGGGGTGGAAACGGGGTCGCCTCCTGGTATGTAACGGGTGATTGTGTATGAACTTGGGCGTATGATGTGTATTCATGGTTTGTGACGAGTATACTCAATATATGTTTGACTTTGCAGTGGGACATTGTTCTATGTATGTTATTCATATGCATGTTTTAGGTGCTTGTAGAGGTGTCAGTGTGTTGGATCCTTGTTTATTAATATATTCTGTGTTTGATGAACATATTGTTTTTACCTTATTCTCAATACATTACGTTAATTGTATTTAACGTATAAGGTGTCCTACTTTATAATTTACAAAGTGACAATATATGCATATTATGGTGTGTTTTGTTAATCATATAACAATGCAATTGGAATTAGTCGTTTATTGGTTATCATAGGTGTAGGGGTTTTAATGTATGGGTGAGGGGGGATATTTGTGTTATCTCAAGTTCATGTTTGTGTGGTTGTTAATGATTTAGTCTGTGTAAGACCTGTTTTTGTCTTTATCTATCTCTTGTATTGTATTGTTCTAAATAAAATATAAAAAAAAAAAAAAAACATTGTATGGTGGAAGGTTTACATGGAGGGTGAGAGGCTGGATGTTGGGACACACTAACATACACTGTATGGTGGAAGGTTTACATGGAGGGTGAGAGGCTGGATGTTGGGACACACTAACATACACTGTATGGTGGAAGGTTTACATGGAGGGTGAGAGGCTGGATGTTGGGACACACTAACATACACTGTATGGTGGAAGGTTTACATGGAGGGTGAGAGGCTGGATGTTGGGACACACTAACATACACTGTATGGTGGAAGGTTTACATGGAGGGTGAGAGGCTGGATGTTGGGACACACTAACATACACTGTATGGTGGAAGGTTTACATGGAGGGTGAGAGGCTGGATGTTGGGACACACTAACATACACTGTATGGTGGAAGGTTTACATGGAGGGTGAGAGGCTGGATGTTGGGACACACTAACATACACTGTATGGTGGAAGGTTTACATGGAGGGTGAGAGGCTGGATGTTGGGACACACTAACATACACTGTATGGTGGAAGGTTTACATGGAGGGTGAGAGGCTGGATGTTGGGACACACTAACATACACTGTATGGTGGAAGGTTTACATGGAGGGTGAGAGGCTGGATGTTGGGACACACTAACATACACTGTATGGTGGAAGGTTTACATGGAGGGTGAGAGGCTGGATGTTGGGACACACTAACATACACTGTATGGTGGAAGGTTTACATGGAGGGTGAGAGGCTGGATGTTGGGACACACTAACATACACTGTATGGTGGAAGGTTTACATGGAGGGTGAGAGGCTGGATGTTGGGACTCACTAACATACACTGTATGGTGGAAGGTTTACATGGAGGGTGAGAGGCTGGATGTTGGGACACACTAACATACACTGTATGGTGGAAGGTTTACATGGAGGGTGAGAGGCTGGATGTTGGGACACACTAACATACACTGTATGGTGGAAGGTTTACATGGAGGGTGAGAGGCTGGATGTTGGGACACACTAACATACACTGTATGGTGGAAGGTTTACATGGAGGGTGAGAGGCTGGATGTTGGGACACACTAACATACACTGTATGGTGGAAGGTTTACATGGAGGGTGAGAGGCTGGATGTTGGGACACACTAACATACACTGTATGGTGGAAGGTTTACATGGAGGGTGAGAGGCTGGATGTTGGGACACACTAACATACACTGTATGGTGGAAGGTTTACATGGAGGGTGAGAGGCTGGATGTTGGGACACACTAACATACACTGTATGGTGGAAGGTTTACATGGAGGGTGAGAGGCTGGATGTTGGGACACACTAACATACACTGTATGGTGGAAGGTTTACATGGAGGGTGAGAGGCTGGATGTTGGGACACACTAACATACACTGTATGGTGGAAGGTTTACATGGAGGGTGAGAGGCTGGATGTTGGGACATACTAACATACACTGTATGGTGGAAGGTTTACATGGAGGGTGAGAGGCTGGATGTTGGGACACACTAACATACACTGTATGGAGGAAGGTTTACATGGAGGGTGAGAGGCTGGATGTTGGGACACACTAACATACACTGTATGGTGGAAGGTTTACATGGAGGGTGAGAGGCTGGATGTTGGGACACACTAACATACACTGTATGGTGGAAGGTTTACATGGAGGGTGAGAGGCTGGATGTTGGGACACACTAACACACACTGTATGGTGGAAGGTTTACATGGAGGGTGAGAGGCTGGATGTTGGGACACACTAACATACACTGTATGGTGGAAGGTTTACATGGAGGGTGAGAGGCTGGATGTTGGGACACACTAACATACACTGTATGGTAGAAGGTTTACATGGAGGGTGAGAGGCTGGATGTTGGGACACTAACATACACTGTATGGTGGAAGGTTTACATGGAGGGTGAGAGGCTGGATGTTGGGACACACTAACATACACTGTATGGTAGAAGGTTTACATGGAGGGTGAGAGGCTGGATGTTGGGACACTAACATACACTGTATGGTGGAAGGTTTACATGGAGGGTGAGAGGCTGGATGTTGGGACACTAACATACACGTCTCCAAACTTTTCACTACAACGTCCTCATTCTCCGGCCAAAGATAAAAACTCAGTTATAAATATGAATGAATGAATAAAATTTAAAAGAATAAATGTTATTTGGATCCTTTTTGTAATGATCATGATACGATTCAGAACAAAAGAGAAATGTGACAGGAAGAAACAATATTGTGTGACAAAGGTAAAAGTTGTATCAAAAATTGATGCGAATCTTCAAATTTGGAAAGTTCTCAGGGCTGTAAATATTTATAAAATTTGATCAGATTATTTTTTATATTTTCTTTCATATTGTCATGTTATTAGAGATCAATAATTTCCATTTGAAACTGACTTAGGGGAACTCCAACTCTGCTGTCAAATGGATTTTGAAACAATTTTATCTCGTCTGTTTTTCCATCAAAATCAGAAATTTTTTGTGCAAGTCATTAATATTTTGTGTTGCAAATGAAGAAATTCTTCTTCAGTTCCTCATGAATTTTTTCACAACATTGGAAATGAACTAAGAAACTTTCGTCTGTTCTTCAAATAACATCAATTTTGCCCTGAATCCATTGACTTGCCTGAATAGATCACAAATCAGATTCGTTTCACCTTGCAACTTCAGATTCAATTGATTTGTTTGGCTCGTCACGTCGGCAGAAAATGCAAATTTCCAGTCGGTCACCGTTTGATAAAAGTGGTTCAGGTCGATTCTTCTCTGTGAGAAATGAATCACTTTCCTCTCTCAGCTGAAAGATCTGTGATGGAACCTTCCCACAACTAAGGTGAAAGACCCGTGATGGAACCTTCCCACAACTAAGGTGAAAGACCCGTGATGGAACCTTCCCACAACTAAGGTGAAAGACCCGTGATGGAACCTTCCCACAGTTAAGGTGAAAGACCCGTGATGGAACCTTCCCACAACTAAGGTGAAAGATCCGTGATGGAACCTTCCCACAGCTAAGGTGAAAGACCCGTGATGGAACCTTCCCACAACTAAGGTGAAAGACCCGTGATGGAACCTTCCCACAACTAAGGTGAAAGACCCGTGATGGAACCTTCCCACAGTTAAGGTGAAAGACCCGTGATGGAACCTTCCCACAACTAAGGTGAAAGACCCGTGATGGAACCTTCCCACAACTAAGGTGAAAGATCCGTGATGGAACCTTCCCACAACTAAGGTGAAAGATCCGTGGTGGAACCTTCCCACAACTAAGGTGAAAGATCCGTGATGGAACCTTCCCACAACTAAGGTGAAAGACCCGTGATGGAACCTTCCCACAACTAAGGTGAAAGACCCGTGATGGAACCTTCCCACAACTAAGGTGAAAGATCCGTGATGGAACCTTCCCACAGCTAAGGTGAAAGACCCGTGATGGAACCTTCCCACAACTAAGGTGAAAGACCCGTGATGGAACCTTCCCACAACTAAGGTGAAAGACCCGTGATGGAACCTTCCCACAACTAAGGTGAAAGACCCGTGATGGAACCTTCCCACAACTAAGGTGAAAGATCCGTGGTGGAACCTTCCCACAACTAAGGTGAAAGATCCGTGATGGAACCTTCCCACAGCTAAGGTGAAAGACCCGTGATGGAACCTTCCCACAACTAAGGTGAAAGATCCGTGATGGAACCTTCCCACAACTAAGGTGAAAGATCCGTGATGGAACTTTCCCACAACTAAGGTGAAAGATCCGTGATGGAACCTTCCCACAACTAAGGTGAAAAATCCGTGATGGAACCTTCCCACAACTAAAGTGAAAGATCCGTGATGGAACCTTCCCACAACTAAACCATCGAACCGTTCTATAAGGCAAATCAACCAACTCAAAATTAGTTTCTTTCAGAAAATCACGAGACTGGCGATGATTAAGCCCGCGAGACAATGAAATTCACTGTTGCAACAACAGGTTTCAGAACTCAAGACATTCCGCACAATACTTGCTGATGGACAACACAGTCCAGAAACACACGCCTTAAGAATCCACCATCCTCACAAACTTTTGTGATTTGTCCAAACAAAGCTTTCTTCACTCCAGACATGTTCTCTCTTCCATCATTTGTCACGCAGTGTAGTTTATTCCACTCCAGGTTATATTCTAATACAGTTTTTTTGCAATTCTTTGAAGATGTCTTCTCGAGTTCCTGTGCTGTACATGCTCTACATTGATGCTAATTCTTGTGTAACATTAAATTCATTGTCGACGCCCTGGGTGAATATTAGGAGTCGTGATATGTCACTCACATTATTCACCAAGAGCGAGAGAATTGACGATTGGCTATTTTTGACCAGAAGTTTGGTGAGATAGAGGAGGAAGAAGGATGGTTAAGGATGGAAATATGGGAAAAGGGTGGGTAGGGTTAAGGGAAGAGGAGGTAATAAAGGTAAGTGGCCTGACCCCTTCGGTGCATTTTAATAAAGGTGTGTGTAGTGTTCATGAAATTCATAGGATGGGTATACCATAGTACCCATCAGCGGCACCATACAAGTGCATACATGTATGGCAGTGAGTTGGTAATAGGTATAGTTTTTTTTTTTTTGCGCTGGAGGGTGGTCTTAGGGCGTTTGTTAGAGGTTGGCTACTTGGAGTCTTTGGTCGGCCGAGCTGTTTCTGAGGTGGTGTCCTGCCGTAGGTTTGTAGATGTTATATGGTTAGATGTAAGTGTGACTTAGAAGTAAGGTCTCCATTAAGTGGGGTGGTTTTATCCTTATTGGACATGGAATGGCTCTGGTGGTACTCGTTCTTTATCTTGAAGATCACTCAGCATCTTTGATCTTGGGAAGTTCTTGTGAATGAAATGTCAGAGTCTTTGTTGGAGAAAATAAAACTGGAAATTTTGTGCTGTATCTACAGTTTAACGAAATATTGTTGTCTGTATCGTCAGTTGTACGAGCAAGACTGAGGATTTTGAACATATTTGCTTTTTCTGGACATAACTCTGCTACTGCTTCCATTATTCACTCTTTGATCAAATTTCCGTCAATAAATGGTTTTCCTCTTTGAGCAAACTCATAAGCTACTTTGTAACTGGTCCTGGTTAAACCTTCATTTTCAGCGTAAGAAAACCCTTGTTGGGAAATCAACCTGAATTGCATTCCGTTTTTCTTTTTCCGAACACTGTGTTCCTGTGAATTGGGAATAACTTAGTTTCGTCCCATACAAATGGCACCATTTGAAACATTACATACGTACATACATGAAGACACTTACACGCACGCACGCGCGCGCGCGCGCGCGCACACACACACACACACACACACACACACACACACACACACACACACACACACACACACACACACACACACACACACACACACACACACACACACACACACACACACACACACACACACACACACACAGACGTACAATGTACTCCTTCAGAACTGCTATAGTTTCCTGGCATACGACACACAAGGCTTTATCACCTGCTTGTACAAACAAGTACTTTACGCCTCATTCTTCATTAAACAAGCGACACTCACTCTGCACTGTTCTTTTACCTTTACAACTAAAATTTGAAGAAATTTTGACATTGTCACAAGCAACAACATCCTTAACTATAAGTGGCTGAAAATGAGTTTTTTTTAGTTATTTATAAATATTTCACGTTGCTGTGGGCCGCATACAATGTTATTGCGGGCCGCATGTTGTCCGCGGGCCGCATGTTGTCCGCGGGCTACAGTTTGGAGACCCCCAGCTCTAAGATATAGTGTTCCAGTGTATGACCCTGTCTCTGTCCACACACTTTGTATTTTGTTGTTAATGTCTCCATATAAATGTACTACCAGAGATACAGCCTAGCCTTAGTCTAGCAGTAACAACAGTACTGCCAGAGGTACTTGTAGCCTAGCCTTAGTCTAGCAGTAACAACAGTACTGCCAGAGGTACTTGTAGCCTAGCCTTAGTCTAGCAGTAACAACAGTACTGCCAGAGGTACTTGTAGCCTAGCCTTAGTCTAGCAGTAACAACAGTACTGCCAGAGATACTTGTAGCCTAGCCTTAGTCTAGCAGTAACAACAGTACTGCCAGAGATACTTGCAGCCTAGCCTTAGTCTAGCAGTAATAACAGTACTGCCAGAGGTACTTGTAGCCTAGCCTTAGTCTAGCAGTAACAACAGTACTACCAGAGGTACTTGTAGCCTAGCCTTAGTCTAGCAGTAACAACAGTACTGCCAGAGGTACTTGTAGCCTAGCCTTAGTCTAGCAGTGACAACAGTACTGCCAGAGATACTTGTAGCCTAGCCTTAGTCTAGCAGTAACAACAGTACTGCCAGAGATACTTGCAGCCTAGCCTTAGTCTAGCAGTAATAACAGTACTGCCAGAGGTACTTGTAGCCTAGCCTTAGTCTAGCAGTAACAACAGTACTACCAGAGGTACTTGTAGCCTAGCCTTAGTCTAGCAGTAACAACAGTACTGCCAGAGGTACTTGTAGCCTAACCTTAGTCTAGAAGTAACAACAGTACTGCCAGAGGTACTTGTAGCCTAGCCTTAGTCTAGCAGTAACAACAGTACTGCCAGAGATACTTGTAGCCTAGCCTTAGTCTAGCAGTAACAACAGTACTGCCAGAGGTACTTGTAGCCTAGCCTTAGTCTAGCAGTAACAACAGTACTGCCAGAGGTACTTGTAGCCTAGCCTTAGTCTAGCAGTAACAACAGTACTGCCAGAGATACTTGTAGCATAGCCTTGGTTTAGCAGTAATAACAGTACTGCCAGAGATACTTGTAGCATAGCCTTGGTTTAGCAGTAATAACAGTACTGCCAGAGATACTTGTAGCATAGCCTTGGTTTAGCAGTAATAACAGTACTGCCAGAGATACTTGTAGCATAGCCTTGGTTTAGCAGTAACAACAGTACTGCCAGAGGTACTTGTAGCCTAGCCTTAGTCTAGCAGTAACAACAGTACTGCCAGAGGTACTTGTAGCCTAGCCTTAGTCTAGCAGTAACAACAGTACTGCCAGAGGTACTTGTAGCCTAGCCTTAGTCTAGCAGTAACAACAGTACTGCCAGAGATACTTGTAGCCTAGCCTTAGTCTAGCAGTAACAACAGTACTGTCAGAGGTACTTGTAGCCTAACCTTAGTCTAGCAGTAACAACAGTACTGCCAGAGATACTTGTAGCCTAGCCTTAGTCTAGCAGTAACAACAGTACTGCCAGAGATACTTGTAGCCTAGCCTTAGTCTAGCAGTAACAACTACTGCCAGAGGTACTTGTAGCCTAGCCTTAGTCTAGCAGTAACAACAGTACTGCCAGAGGTACTTGTAGCCTAGCCTTAGTCTAGCAGTAACAACAGTACTGCCAGAGGTACTTGTAGCCTAGCCTTAGTCTAGCAGTAACAACAGTACTGCCAGAGATACTTGTAGCCTAGCCTTAGTCTAGCAGTAACAACAGTACTGCCAGAGGTACTTGTAGCCTAGCCTTAGTCTAGCAGTAACAACAGTACTGCCAGAGGTACTTGTAGCCTAGCCTTAGTCTAGCAGTAACAACAGTACTGCCAGAGGTACTTGTAGCCTAGCCTTAGTCTAGCAGTAACAACAGTACTGCCAGAGATACTTGTAGCCTAGCCTTAGTCTAGCAGTAACAACAGTACTGCCAGAGGTACTTGTAGCCTAGCCTTAGTCTAGCAGTAACAACAGTACTGCCAGAGGTACTTGTAGCCTAGCCTTAGTCTAGCAGTAATAACAGTACTGCCAGAGGTACTTGTAGCCTAACCTTAGTCTAGCAGTGTAGCCTAACCTTAGTCTAGCAGTAACAACAGTACTGCTAGAGGTACTTGTAGCCTAGCCTTAGTCTAACAGTAACAACAGTACTGTCAGAGATACTTGTAGCCTAGCCTTAGTCTAGCAGTAACAACAGTACTACCAGAGGTACTTGTAGCCTAGCCTTAGTCTAGCAGTAACAACAGTACTGCCAGAGGTACTTGTAGCCTAGCCTTAGTCTAGCAGTGACAACAGTACTGCCAGAGATACTTGTAGCCTAGCCTTAGTCTAGCAGTAACAACAGTACTGCCAGAGATACTTGCAGCCTAGCCTTAGTCTAGCAGTAATAACAGTACTGCCAGAGGTACTTGTAGCCTAGCCTTAGTCTAGCAGTAACAACAGTACTACCAGAGGTACTTGTAGCCTAGCCTTAGTCTAGCAGTAACAACAGTACTGCCAGAGGTACTTGTAGCCTAACCTTAGTCTAGAAGTAACAACAGTACTGCCAGAGGTACTTGTAGCCTAGCCTTAGTCTAGCAGTAACAACAGTACTGCCAGAGATACTTGTAGCCTAGCCTTAGTCTAGCAGTAACAACAGTACTGCCAGAGGTACTTGTAGCCTAGCCTTAGTCTAGCAGTAACAACAGTACTGCCAGAGGTACTTGTAGCCTAGCCTTAGTCTAGCAGTAACAACAGTACTGCCAGAGATACTTGTAGCATAGCCTTGGTTTAGCAGTAATAACAGTACTGCCAGAGATACTTGTAGCATAGCCTTGGTTTAGCAGTAATAACAGTACTGCCAGAGATACTTGTAGCATAGCCTTGGTTTAGCAGTAATAACAGTACTGCCAGAGATACTTGTAGCATAGCCTTGGTCTAGCAGTAATAACAGTACTGCCAGAGGTACTTGTAGCCTAGCCTTAGTCTAGCAGTAACAACAGTACTGCCAGAGGTACTTGTAGCCTAGCCTTAGTCTAGCAGTAACAACAGTACTGCCAGAGGTACTTGTAGCCTAGCCTTAGTCTAGCAGTAACAACAGTACTGCCAGAGATACTTGTAGCCTAGCCTTAGTCTAGCAGTAACAACAGTACTGCCAGAGGTACTTGTAGCCTAACCTTAGTCTAGCAGTAACAACAGTACTGCCAGAGGTACTTGTAGCCTAGCCTTAGTCTAGCAGTAACAACAGTACTGCCAGAGGTACTTGTAGCCCAGCCTTAGTCTAGCAGTAACAACAGTACTGCCAGAGGTACTTGTAGCCTAGCCTTAGTCTAGCAGTAACAACAGTACTGCCAGAGGTACTTGTAGCCTAGCCTTAGTCTAGCAGTAACAACAGTACTGTCAGAGGTACTTGTAGCCTAACCTTAGTCTAGCAGTAACAACAGTACTGCCAGAGATACTTGTAGCATAGCCTTGGTTTAGCAGTAACAACAGTACTGCCAGAGATACTTGTAGCCTAGCCTTAGTCTAGCAGTAACAACTACTGCCAGAGGTACTTGTAGCCTAGCCTTAGTCTAGCAGTAACAACAGTACTGCCAGAGGTACTTGTAGCCTAGCCTTAGTCTAGCAGTAACAACAGTACTGCCAGAGATACTTGTAGCCTAGCCTTAGTCTAGCAGTAACAACAGTACTGCCAGAGGTACTTGTAGCCTAGCCTTAGTCTAGCAGTAACAACAGTACTGCCAGAGGTACTTGTAGCCTAGCCTTAGTCTAGCAGTAACAACAGTACTGCCAGAGGTACTTGTAGCCTAGCCTTAGTCTAGCAGTAACAACAGTACTGCCAGAGATACTTGTAGCCTAGCCTTAGTCTAGCAGTAACAACAGTACTGCCAGAGGTACTTGTAGCCTAGCCTTAGTCTAGCAGTAACAACAGTACTGCCAGAGGTACTTGTAGCCTAGCCTTAGTCTAGCAGTAATAACAGTACTGCCAGAGGTACTTGTAGCCTAACCTTAGTCTAGCAGTGTAGCCTAACCTTAGTCTAGCAGTAACAACAGTACTGCTAGAGGTACTTGTAGCCTAGCCTTAGTCTAACAGTAACAACAGTACTGTCAGAGATACTTGTAGCCTAGCCTTAGTCTAGCAGTAATAACTACTGCCAGAGATACTTGTAGCCTAACCTTAGTCTAGCAGTAACAACAGTACTGCCAGAGGTACTTGTAGCCTAGCCTTAGTCTAGCAGTAACAACTACTGCCAGAGATACTTGTAGCCTAGCCTTAGTCTAGCAGTAACAACAGTGCTGCCAGAGATACTTGTAGCCTAACCTTAGTCTAGCAGTAACAACAGTACTGCCAGAGATACTTGTAGCCTAGCCTTAGTCTAGCATTAATATCTTGCTATCTACTGACCTTGTTACTTTCTCCATAGATATATTTAACCTGACACACTTCATTATGATGGATAATGGATCTGCTTGTTCCTGTCTGTACTGTCTATTTTATTCAGGCTCGTTTACTAGTTCCTTTCTGACAATGGCTACTTATTATCATATAGGACTATTAAACATAAAATAATCCTAGACATAAAAGAACAGTGAATATGAAGAGACCAATAATGTATATTTGGTGAAGCTGGGGAGTACTGGGGTGGTTACGGTCCCTCTCATTATAACAGGTTTAAGAAGCCACTGCGGGTTAAAGGAGCTTGACATGGAGGTCTGAGAGTCCGTACTCAGACCACCACCGGTCACCTTCAAGGCAGGCGAGTTTACTGAGCTAGAGAACGTACAGAGAACTTTCACTGCCCATATACATTCACTCAAACATCTGAACTACAGGGAACACTTGAAGTCTCTCGGCTGTACTCTTTGGAACGTAGCTGAGAAAGGTAAATCATATTTTAAACTTAGGAAATCTTGAAGGAACTAGTTCCAATCCTGCACACCGGAACCACTCCGTATGAGAGCAAGATGCTTGACAGTGCCCTGCACTCCAGTAAGAGCAGCAGCTCGAGTACACTGAAAAAGAACTCACTAAGAGTCAGAGGTTCCTGACTTTTCAACAGCCTCTCTTCGTGCACAAGAAAAATTTCCTACAAACCTCTGGCTGTATTCAAGAAAGAACATAGCATTTAGATTACCTCCTAACCAGCCGAGCTGTGGTTAGTACATTGGACTGTAAGCAGCCCACAATAACAACCTGATTGACCAGGCCTTGATCCACCAAGAGGCCTGGTGTGGTACCATACCTTGGAGTTTTCAGAAGACGTACCTCAGTTAGGGAATTCTTCTTATTAGTTAATAATCACCCACGTTGTTTACAGTAGAATATACATTACTTCCATTGGTTCATGCTGACACTGGTTAGAGGGAGTGGGGAGAGCCTTCTGCTTTACTATCCTTGCTTCGGTAATCTACATAACAGTAGATATTCCTCAGTGGAGATAGTCCTCCCTTAGTGTAAACTTAAAAATCTGCTGTTTACCTTTGTCTCTCTCTCAGACTTGCATGGAGGTAAGACTGCCTCTGGTCTAGTGTGAAGTCATAAGGTTGGGTGCAGCAGTAGTGACTCACCTGGGCAGTGTGAGAGGCTGTACCACTGGGTGTTCATGGTGGGTGGGTGGGTGATGGGGGCAGAGGTGATGGACACAGATAGCGGACTGTGCGGGGGATGGCAGGAAGCATGCTGCAAGTTAACAGATACAAAACGGAGAGGACGAAGACAGGGTAAATTGCGCTATTCTTATCAGACATCGTTTCTTAGAAGTGCTTGACGGGATATTACTCTTGTGTACCAACCTCCCTTTCCTCTTTCTCTCCTACCCTTCCTCTCCCTCTCTCTGAAGCTTCCCCTCCCCTCTCTCTGAAGCTTCCCCCCGTCTCTCTGAAGCTTCCCCCCTCCTTCTCAGCCTCCACGTCTATACAGGCGGAAGACTGAGGTGCGCACACGTTTATACTCAAGGTTCAGTGTTGTGCTTTATGTGTGGCTGTCATTCTCCATACATGGCCACACAACATACATGGCCACACAACATGCACGCTCATTGTGTGAATTAGTTACACAGTTGGTAATGTTATGGTGTGAGTCAGTGTTGTAAGTTCTTATTAAAGTGGTTGACCCCAACATAATTCTTATATCTGACAGACACAAATCCAAGTATATCGTCATCCTACGTAAACAATATTAGAATTAGTTTAAGAATTACATCCACTGAGGACACTGCAACTCTAAATTTGAACATAAACTAAATGTTCCATTTAGATTATGATGTGTATAAACCTTGGTAATAAATACCGACAAGTTGGTTTAGAAAGACACGTAAGCAAACACTATGATGAACTGGAACGAGGCACAACTCGTTCTCACCGAACCAGACCTCAGACGCCGACAGTGCCTAGAAGCCTCACTAATCGCCGTCACCGACACTATAGAACGTAACACTGGAAACTACAACATTTCAAAAACATTGGCATACATGATACTTAAGCACCACCAACCCAACAACACAGGAGTCACATGATTTCATCATCTACCCGTCCTCATCATAGGCAGAGGTTGTTTTGATAAGGACCTGCCTCGCATGGGCCAGTAGGCCTTCTACAGTGTTCCTCCATTATGTTCTTATGACATTCCTCAGGTCACGTGCGTCACACCTCACTCTCCGCCTATATATATATAATGTCTTTCTACCTCTGTATGTTAGAAGTGATCAAGGTCCCAGGACCGAAACGTTTTCTAATAAATATGTCATAGTGTTTGCTTACGTGTCTTTCTAAACCAGATTATGATGTATCTTTCCAAGAAAGATACATCATAATCTTTGTATATATAATATTATTGGCAGTATGATGACTGAGTTAATGTGTTTTATTATCATCACAGTTCAGGTGTTGCACAAGTCTTATCATGAATTATTCTTCTAGATTAACCTTTGAACTCGTGTTACTTAATACTTCTTGATATAAATCCCAGTATTTTATTATCAATATTGTGTGAACTTAGCCGCTGCTCTGGCTTGGCTTCTCATTTTTACTTACGGACTCTGTTAACCCATTTTTTTTTAAATATATACATTTTTCTTCTGAGATGGTAGAGAATCTTTTTTCTAAAGGTAATGACGCCAAAAAATATGAAATTTAATGGAAAGCTTACGTAATTACGCTGACGCAAAATTGGCGGTCTTGGAGTAATTTACGCATCCGAGATTTCGCCCACTGGAGTCCCGTTTAAAGCCAATTACATTGCTCAGTTCAACCAAATTCGTAGTTGTTTCTCTAGTATGTTTCCTTCTGTTGATTGAGCACAAGAAGCCGAACATTGAACTATCACAACTACCCTATAAAGTCTACACAAGTTAGTAATATGACCAGTTTTGCACAAAATTCAGCCAATTCCCTTGTAAAAAGAAAATTCAAAATGTACATTGAAAGTATTCCATCCACAAAGTCAACGTTTCTATCTTCATTAATCACTTTCATCCGCTGTGTTTCATTTGTTCTTTATGTTGAATCCGTTAAAAGGTCGAAGTTATACCCTATTTCTCGGGTAAAATATAATTAGGAATGGCTGGTTATAGTTTAAAACAGTAATTCTCAACCAGGCGTAAATTTACCCCTGGGGGGGGAGGTAAAAAAAAGTACATGGCAAGGGGGTAAATATTTGATTTACCTGATAATTGAATAATTCAGTTAAATTTTTTCTGACCTTGTTTTTCTGTCCCTTTATGATGGCGATAATTTTTTTGAATGGAGGGGGGTAAATGATGGAGGAAAAGTTGAGAATCCCTGGTTTAAAAGGTCCCAGTAATTACAGCAGACTTGGTACACATCTGTGAATCAGACAAGAGGATGTGTGGGGGGGGAGCTTACCTGTCCTCAGGAAAATCGTCAAAAAATTAATATTTGCTCAATTTTGAACACTTTTTCAAGCTCTTCGTAGTTCTGAAACCAACCAAAATTATTCCTATTTTAGTATTTCATTAACATGTCCTCCATTCTATCAATTGATACCAAGAAACATCCACTAAAACCATAAAACACCATCCTAAAAAACGCAAAGACGCTATTTTAAACCAAACACAAGGTTTGTTATTCCCCCATCATGCACTGCGTGAGGCAGGATATTTTGTTATACTGTCCACACTCACCACACACCTATTCTCTCATGTCTAAACAAAAATGTACCTTTAGCAGCATTTTTTTTAGTCGCTGTGTTCAAAACGTAAATCAGCGCGAGTGACTCTGACGTCAGTAATGTTGGGCGACGTAAAGGAGAGACGGTGAGTGTGTTAGTTCACACTGACGAGACGAGATAAACATGATTATATGGTGGGTGAGGAGAGAGCCGTGAGGTGAAGAGTCGAGCATTGTTATCAGGGAGGAGGTGAGGTGGAGAGAGTTGAGCATTGTTATCAGGGAGGAGGTGAGGTGGAGAGAGTTGAGCATTGTTATCAGGGAGGAGGTGAGGTGGAGAGTTGAGCATTGTTATCAGGGAGGAGGTGAGGTGGAGAGAGTTGAGCATTGTTATCAGGGAGGAGGTGCGAGTCGAGCATTGTTATCAGGGAGGAGGTGAGGTGGAGAGTCGAGCATTGTCACCAGGGAGGAGGTGAGGTGGAGAGAGTTGAGCATTGTTATCAGGGAGGAGGTGAGGTGGAGAGAGTTGAGCATTGTTATCAGGGAGGAGGTGAGGTGGAGAGAGTTGAGCATTATCAGGGAGGAGGTAAGGTGGAGAGAGTTGAGCATTGTTATCAGGGAGGAGGTGAGGTGGAGAGAGTTGAGCATTGTTATCAGGGAGGAGGTGAGGTGGAGAGAGTTGAGCATTATCAGGGAGGTGTTGGGAGGGTTCGTGGAGATGTGATGGTTGGAGTTAAACACACTTGTTGGATGGTGACACTTACATTAGCAGAGTGTGAGAGGGGAAGACCAGCCTTGCCGTGTTGCCTTGTCGTAGACCTATGGTTGGAATGAGGAGGAAGCCGGGAACGCAACGCTCACATGCGGCATCACGTGACATCACACATGCTAGTCACTGAGCCTAGCAAGGGGTCAACTATGTAAAACATATGGATGGTACTAAGATACTCAGATAACATAAACATATACAGGGGATCAGCAACCATGCTGACAGAGATGAGGTGGAGAGATTTGAGCATTGTCACCAGGGAGGACGTGAGGTGGAAGAGAGTTGAGCATTGTTATCAGGGAGAAGGTGAGGTGGAGAGAGTTGAGTATTGTCACCAGGGAGGTGGTGACAATGTCATTAGTCAGTTGATCTTTGTCGGTAGTCAGTTGACCTGTGTCAGTAGTCAGTTGACCTGTGTCCAGTGAACAGCTCAGCTTTGTGCTTGTG
Source organism: Cherax quadricarinatus (assembly GCF_038502225.1). Classification (NCBI taxonomy): domain Eukaryota; kingdom Metazoa; phylum Arthropoda; class Malacostraca; order Decapoda; family Parastacidae; genus Cherax; species Cherax quadricarinatus. Next base: position 49,877,286 of record NC_091308.1, on the reverse strand, counting down.
TATTAGAGGGTTAAGGATGGCCTCGGTGAGCTTTGAGCAGGTGAACCTTCAGGCAAAGATGATGCCGGAGGAAAGATGCCTGAAGGACGGTTCCAGGTGTCAGTGCCCCCCGGGCCCCGGTCCCAGACAAAGCCTCCTAGAGGTTCAAGGCCTAATCAGTCAGGCTGTTGTTGCTGGTTGCACACATTCAGCATTTGAACCACATCCTGGCTGGCCAGGCAGTGATTTAAGGAACTTATTTAGTTTCCTCTTGAGAACACCAGAGGTTGGTAATTCCCCGTTGAAAAGTGTAGTACCTCTGACATTCTAAGACCTCGTCGCAACCCTGCTTTCATGTGGAGGTGTTTTACACAGTCTCTTGTTGTCATATGGAGTGTGGCAACAGATTTATCCTAGAATAACAAACTGGGGACTTGTTGCAACATAAAGGAGACTAGCTACAATTGCAATAAGTGGTAGAAAAAATTGGTTTGAAACTGAAAATGATGAAAATGCAAGGAACACCTGTTGAGACTACTAATTCCTTTACGTGTTGCCTTAAAAATCTGGACTGACTGTTGAGAATAAGTGATGGCCACCAGTGAGAATGTTGTTGTACATGAATGGTATGCAGTATCAGCAAGATGAAGAATTAAGACACGTGTACAACATCTGGGTATCTTTGTGTAGACGTTTCACCATCCAGTGGCTTTATCAATACAATTCAAAGATATATGAAAAATGTAAACTATATACACAAGACAAGGTAATCAGTCCTTCAGCCTGGGAGTTGACGAGCGCCGTAGTCTTCAAGATGGTGAACCGTCAACATATAGAGATACCCAGATGTTGCACGTGTCTCTGATACTTCAATAAAGTTGTTCTTATTGGAGATTTGGATTAAATTTAAGGACATGATTTTTTGTTAAAATGATTGTAGTGGGGCTGGGAATCAGGTTAGAGGACATTATTAGCTGACCTGACAGCATCATGAATGTTAATAGGATCAACCTACTTTATCTGCCTCAGTGTTCGAGTTAATGAAGTTGTAACAAGTATAAAACAGAGGCATAACTAGGAAGAAGTGAGAGATTCCTGTAATATGTGACATTTTGTCAAGGAAGGGAAACTGGAAATGAATTATTGTCTAGGACAACCAGTGTACATTGCTGGCTGGGTAAACAGTATTATTTGTTGATAATAAGGACCACTTCTTTGGCACAAATGGCATGCCAGGGAAGACGTAGTTTTAAGACTGAAGACGTAGTTTTAAGACTGAAGACGTAGTTTTAAGACTGAAGACGTAGTTTTAAGACTGAAGACGTAGTTTTAAGACTGAAGACGTAGTTTTAAGACTGAAGACGTAGTTTTAAGACTGAAGACGTAGTTTTAAGACTGAAGACGTAGTTTTAAGACTGAAGACGTAGTTTTAAGACTGAAGACGTAGTTTTAAGACTGAAGACGTAGTTTTAAGACTGAAGACGTAGTTTTAAGACTGAAGACGTAGTTTTAAGACTGAAGACGTAGTTTTAAGACTGAAGACGTAGTTTTAAGACTGAAGACGTAGTTTTAAGACTGAAGACGTAGTTTTAAGACTGAAGACGTAGTTTTAAGACTGAAGACGTAGTTTTAAGACTGAAGACGTAGTTTTAAGACTGAAGACGTAGTTTTAAGACTGATGGAGTGATAACATCGTCTTGACATCTCTACTGCTGTTACTAAGTCTTCTGTACTTAACTGAAGAAGTCTACTGTGTGTGGGCGAAACGTTTGGTAATCAAGATACGTAACTGTTGTAAACATCTTACTAACATGTCAGTATTGTTTACCATTTTAAAATTGACCAAAACTGTTACCGATACCAATACTTTATGTACAGTTGTTTTAAGTTATGTTGTTTAATATGTAAGAGAATACTTATTGTTCACGAGTTGTTAAATAACACAGCAAGGTTAAATGTAACCTAGCAAGGTTAAATGTAACCTAGCAAGGTTAAATGTAACCTAGCAAGGTTAAATGTAACCTAGCAAGGTTAAATGTAACCTAGCAAGGTTAAATGTAACCCAGCAAGGTTAAATGTAACCTAGCAAGGTTAAATGTAACCTAGCAAGGTTAAATGTAACCTAGCAAGGTTAAATGTAACCTAGCAAGGTTAAATGTAACCCAGCAAGGTTAAATGTAACCTAGCAAGGTTAAATGTAACCCAGCAAGGTTAAATGTAACCTAGCAAGGTTAAATGTAACCCAGCAAGGTTAAATGTAACCCAGCAAGGTTAAATGTAACCCAGCAAGGTTAAATGTAACCCAGCAAGGTTAAATGTAACCTAGCAAGGTTAAATGTAACCCAGCAAGGTTAAATGTAACCCAGCAAGGTTAAATGTAACCTAGCAAGGTTAAATGTAACCTAGCAAGGTTAAATGTAACCCAGCAAGGTTAAATGTAACCCAGCAAGGTTAAATATAACCCAGCAAGGTTAAATATAACCCAGCAAGGTTAAATGTAACCTAGCAAGGTTAAATGTAACCTAGCAAGGTTAAATGTAACCCAGCAAGGTTAAATGTAACCCAGCAAGGTTAAATATAACCCAGCAAGGTTAAATGTAACCCAGCAAGGTTAAATGTAACCTAGCAAGGTTAAATGTAACCTAGCAAGGTTAAATGTAACCCAGCAAGGTTAAATATAACCCAGCAAGGTTAAATGTAACCTAGCAAGGTTAAATGTAACCTAGCAAGGTTAAATGTAACCTAGCAAGGTTAAAAGTAACCCAGCAAGGTTAAATATAACCCAGCAAGGTTAAATGTAACCTAGCAAGGTTAAATGTAACCTAGCAAGGTTAAATGTAACCCAGCAAGGTTAAATGTAACCCAGCAAGGTTAAATATAACCCAGCAAGGTTAAATGTAACCCAGCAAGGTTAAATGTAACCTAGCAAGGTTAAATGTAACCTAGCAAGGTTAAATGTAACCTAGCAAGGTTAAATGTAACCCAGCAAGGTTAAATGTAACCCAGCAAGGTTAAATATAACCCAGCAAGGTTAAATGTAACCTAGCAAGGTTAAATGTAACCTAGCAAGGTTAAATGTAACCCAGCAAGGTTAAATGTAACCCAGCAAGGTTAAATGTAACCTAGCAAGGTTAAATGTAATCTAGCAAGGTTAAATGTAACCTAGCAAGGTTAAATGTAACCCAGCAATGTTAAATGTAACCTAGCAAGGTTAAATGTAACCTAGCAAGGTTAAATGTAACCCAGCAAGGTTAAATGTAACCTAGCAAGGTTAAATGTAACCTAGAAAGGTTAAATATAACCCAGCAAGGTTAAATATAACCCAGCAAGGTTAAATGTAACCCAGCAAGGTTAAATGTAACCTAGCAAGGTTAAACATAACCCAGTAAGGTTAAATATAACCCTGTAAGGTTAAATATAACCCAGCAAGGTTAAATATAAACAAGCAAGGTTAAATATAACCCAGCAAGGTTAAATATAACCCAGTAAGGTTAAATATAACCCAGTAATGCTAAATATAACCCAGCAAGGTTAAATATAACCCTGCAAGGTTAAATATAACCCAGTAAGGTTAAATATAACCCAGTAAGGTTAAATATAACCCAGTAAGGTTAAATATAACCCAGTAAGGTTAAATATAACCCAGTAAGGTTAAATATAACCCAGTAAGGTTAAATATAACCCAGTAAGGTTAAATATAACCCAGCAAGGTTAAATATAACCCAGCAAGGGTAAATATAACCCAGCAAGGGTAAATATAACCCAGCAAGTACCAGACCTGCTGTTGCCAGACGTGAACCAGTAAGTAAGTAAGTAAGTAAGTTTATTAAGGTATACACAAATACAGTTACATAGAATTATCATACATAGCAGCATATGTGTAGAGAACCTAGGATAACCCAAAAAAAGTCAGACAGAGTGACTTATTTCCATTGGTGTCCTTTTACCTTATTATTATAATATAAGGGTTATAATATTTTCTTATTATTCTACAATGAAGATAACATCTTATTATCATACTAAAAAGACTATCTACTACACGAGGGTCATTAAGACTATCTACAATACGAGGGTCATTACTAGGGATAAGGTAAAATTTACACGTATGTTAGCTAAAAAATAGAAAATCATTCCCCTCCCTTTCTGTAGCTACATTCATCAGACACCTTTTGGCACTCTTCTTGAACTGGTTCATGCTATGACTGGCTTTGACATGTGCAGGCAGTCTGTTCCATTCCTTTATTGCTGTACAATAAAAGGTGTTTGAAGCCTGGCCACTGACTGTGGGTACTACAAAGTTGTGCTCTCTCCCCCTAGTACTATGATTGCTTTGGTTCCCAACCTTGACAGAATTGACAGCAAGATATTCTGGACACTGTTTGTGAACAATTTTATAAACATGATTTAGCTTCAGTTGTTTTACTCTGTCTTCAACATTCAGCATATCCAACTGCTGTAATTCATCCTGGCCTACATGTTCTCTTGGTCCCAGCCCCAGGATGACTCTTACAATTTTGTTCTGGGTGATTTGCAGTCTATCTTTCAGTTTTTTTGTCAAGGCAGAGTACCAAGAAGAGCAAGCGTAATCCATATGGCATTGTATAAGGGCTAGACATAGGGTCCTGCGAGCCTCAGTAGGTAGACACTGTGCTTGTCTATACAGGAACTTCAGTCTGGCATTCGCTTTCTTTACTACACTGTTCCCTATCAATTCTCCTGACATGCATGGGTCAAAGGGGATTCCCAAATATTTTACTGATGAAACCAAAGTGATGGGCTCCCCATTACATTGAACATTAAAATTATTTACCCTTCTCAGTTTGTTTCGTGCCAAAGAGAATGGCTTCAGTTTTCCCGAGGTGTAATGATAGTTTGTTGTCTACTAACCATTTGCTGCAGGACTCCAGTTCCAGTGTTAAAACATTAGCTATATCTTGTGGGTCTTTACCTGACACTAACAGAGCACTGTCATCTGCATACAGTAGGAGTTTGCACTTGACACTGATAGGCATATCATTGACATAACATAAGAATAATAAGGGACCCAGAATACTACCTTGGGGAACTCCACATGTTATCGGCAGGGGTTCTGATTCTGTTTTGTTGATTTTGACTATTTGTCTCCTGTTGCTAAGGTAGGACTTAAACCAGTCTACAGAACCTATACCGATAGCTTAAAGTTTATTACATAATATATTGTGGTTGACAGTATCGAAGGCCTTTTGCAGGTCTAAGGTTACCATACCTATGAGGTTCCCCTTTGACATTTCAGTTCTCAGGTAATCCATCAGATTAATAAGGGAGGTGTCGGTTGAGTAGGATCTTCTAAAGCCCGATTGATAGCTATGGAGAATGTTGTTGTCATTAAGGTACTTAACTACTTGAGAATACACCGCCCTCTCTAGAATTTTAGATATTATACTGAGTATACTAACAGGCCTATAGTTGCTGACATCAGACCTACTATTTTTCTTGAAGATAGGAGTAACTCTGGCCTCCTTGAACCCCTCCGGTACGGTATTAGTGGTGATTGATAGATTTATTATGTGAGCAATAGGGATTGACAGTTCAGAAGCGCCATCTTTTAGGAACTTAGACGGGATGTTATCAGGGCCTGTGCTCTTAGTTGGGTTTAACCTGCTTAGTTCTTTTTGAATAAAGTCATGAGATACACTTACTAGTTGACAACTGTTTGGGGTTACCCCTTTATTGGTATAGTATGTTTGAAACTTATCAGAGTCTGTGTTAAAGGTATTTGATGCAGCTGGTAGTTTACTTACTAGTGTTGATGCAACAGATGTATGAGACTACATCTCTCTTGTATCACTATCTTCACTTGACTGTGAAGAAGCTATAGACACAGCATTCCCATACATTCTTGCCCAGCTCCAGAGTCATGGCTCTCCATATTAAAAATTTCTAGAGTGTACTTAACTGGACCCTTATTATTTTTTGAAGCAAGATTCTGGACACTGGCGTCATCCAACAGTCAGTAAATAACACTTATATTGTCTCACCTCACAAAGGTGTCAGAAAAACAATTGCGGAAACTTACACCAATAGTGCTAATATCACACATCAGAATTTTGATCAGCTTCTAAAACGCAAAATTGTTTAATCAAATGAAATCGATTTAGTTGGAAAATAGACAGCACCACCAGCAGCAGCACCAGCAGCACCAGCAGCAGCACAAGCAGCACCAGCACCAGCAGCAGCAGCAGCACCAGCAGCACCAGCAGCACCAGCACCAGCAGCAGCACCAGCACCAGCACCAGCAGCACCAGCAGCAGCAGCACCAGCAGCAGCACCAGCACCAGCACCAGCAGCACCAGCACCAGCAGCACCAGCAGCAGCACCAGCAGCAGCACCAGCAGCAGCACCAGCACCAGCAGCAGCACCAGCACCAGCAGCACCAGCAGCAGCAGCACCAGCAGCAGCACCAGCAGCAGCACCAGCAGCACCAGCAGCAGCACCAGCAGCACCAGCACCAGCACCAGCAGCAGCACCAGCAGCAGCACCAGCAGCAGCACCAGCAGCACCAGCACCAGCAGCAGCACCAGCAGCAGCACCAGCAGCACCAGCAGCAGCACCAGCAGCACCAGCACCAGCAGCACCACCAGCATCAGCACCACCAGCAGCAGCACCAGCAGCAGTAGCAGCAGCACCAGCAGCAGCACCACCACCAGCACCACGACCACCACCACCACGACCACCACGACCACCACCACCACGACCACCACCACGACCACCACCACCACGACCACCACCACCACGACCACCACCACCACGACCACCACGACCACCACCACCACCACCACCACTTTGATGTACTTAAAGACAAGGTAAATACTGATGTACTGTACACTAATCATGGCATAATAGCAGACAATGTGTCAAACAAGAACAACTGGAAAAGTGGGCAGATGGATTTTTAACTTTTTACCAAATGGGATGAAGTCTGAGGCCGCCACAGTGAAGAGCGCTGTTCCTCAAGACAATACTCACCCCACTTCTGTTTTTCCGTCTTATATCAAACATAGACAATGACCTGAATCATAGGAGAGTAACATACTTTGCTGACACCAGAATCTCTGAGTGCGTCCAGTGAAGACAGAGAACCATCAAGCAGATACAATTCAAGTCTTCCAGTGGGCCTCGGACAGTTGTTCATTGAGGAAAAGTTTCACTTGGTCTGAACAATGGACAAACTTAAGATTGAAATTTATTATAAAACAACCGTGAATCATTTAGTAACACTAAAGCTGTTTGTGCAAGACTTGGGAGTGACGATATCACAAGAATTATAAAAATATTGGTATTACTACTGCGAAGAAAATGATAGTCTGGATAAGCAGAACGTTCAAGACAAGAGATGCTGAGGTAATGATTCTTAAGTCACTTGTTCCAGGCTGGAATATTTCTGTATACTAATGACACCTTTCAAGGCAGGAGAGATTACTAGACTAGAAAACGTATACATAACTTTCACTGCCCATGTTAATTCAGTCGAACATCTGAACTACGGAAAATATTTGATGTCCCTTGAGCTGTCTTGGAATGTTGGAAAGCAAAGTATATCATAATTTAAAACTGGAAAATCTTGGAGGAACTGATCTCAAACTTGCATTCTGAAATTACCCCGAATGAAGGCAAGAGACCTAGCAGGCGGTGCTATTTTCTTCCATTGAAAAGAAAAGAAAAATGGTGAGTTAACTGAGAGAGAGAACTCGTTAAGCATCAGAGGTCCAGGATTTCTGATGCTTAACGAAGTACGGTACTAGCAAACCTCTGGCTAGGGAATCAACAAACCTCTGGCTAGGGAATTATTAACAAACCTCTGGCTAGGGAATTATTAACAAACCTCTGGCTAGAGAATTATTAACAAACCTCTGGCTAGGGAATTATTAACAAACCTCTGGCTGTCTTCAGGATAGAATTTGACTCCTCCGATAAATTCCTGATGAGCCAGGTCACGAGCCTTCAAACGTTCCTAGTAATTGATTTGCTCTACTTATACGTGTAGTGAAGTTCGTGTGTAAGTTCTCCAGATGTTCAGTTTCACCCACCTTGAAGGGGGTTGTTAGTGTACAACAGTGTTCCAGCCTAGAGAGAACAAGTGACTTAGCATCTCTTGTTTTGAAGGTTCTCATTCTCCATCTTATCATTATCCTCGTAGTTGTGTCAGTGACACATTTTCCTAAGTCCTTCACATTAGTTTTTTGCTCTATTGTGCGGTTAGAATTGGACTTATACTCTGTTCTAGCTTTTAATTCCTCAAGTTTTCCATAGCGGAGTAACTGGAATGTCTTCATTGAATATCATGTTTTCTGCGGGTCGTTGGAAGACTTGCTTTATATTCTCTGGAAGATTTACAGTTCTTAATAATGGCGGACACACTCGTGCAAGTTCTAGTATCGTCTGCATAGGAAGACAGAGCAGTGGTTTACATCTCCGTCTGTGCCAGATATGAGGTTGAGGAAAATGCTGGAAGCGAGTATTGTACCTTGTGGAACAAAGCTAAAGATCCATCTGCTCACTTTTCCTGTTATTCCTTTATCACAAATTTTGTGCGCTATTACACCATGATCGCACCTGTTGAAGGCTTTTGCAAAGTCTGTGTATACTACATCTGTAATGTGTTTGTCCTGCCGTGATGGTGGCGTGGGGGTGATGGTGGGGTGGTACTGATGGTGGTGGTGGCGAAGGTGGAGCACTGAGGTGTGGGCAGGTGGTGGGCAGTGTGTGTACATGAGATCATAGGTATTCCAGCCTCACCTGCCCTTACTTGCTGCCATCCACCCCCACACAATGTTACAACCATCTACCCCCACACCATGTTACAACCATCTACCCCCCACACCATGTTACAACCATCTACCCCCCACACCATGTTACAACCATCTACCCCCCACACCATGTTACAACCATCTACCCCCACACCATATTAAAACCATCTACCCCCACACCATGTTACAACCATCTACCCCCACACCATGTTACAACCATCTACCCCCACACCATGTTAAAACCATCTACCCCCACACCATGTTACAACCATCTACCCCCACACCATATTACAACCATCTACCCCCCCACCATGTTACAAACATCCACCTCCACACCATGTTACAACCATCCGCCCCAACAACATGTTACAACCATCTACCCCCACACCATGTTACAACACTCCACCCCAACATGTTACAACCATCTACCCCCACACCATGTTACAACCCTTCACCCCCACACCATGTTACAACCTTCTACCCCACACCATGTTACAACCATCTACCCCCACACCATGTTAAAACCATCTACCCCCACACCATAGTACAACCATTTACCCCCACACCATGTTACAACCATCTACCCCCACACCGTGTTACAACCATCTACCCCCCACACCATGTTACAACCATCCATCCCCACACCATGTTACAACCATTCACCCCACACCATGTTACAACCCTCCACCCCCCACACCATGTTACAACCATCTACCCCCACACCATGTTACAACCCTCCACCCCCACGCCATGCTACAACCCTCCACCCCCACACCATGTTACAACCCTCCACCCCCACACCATGTTACAACCATCCACCCCCACACCATGTTACAACACTCCCCTACACCATGTTACAACCCTCCAACCCCTACACCATGTTACAACCATCTACCCCCACACCATGTTACAACCATCTACCCCCACACCATGTTACAACCCTCCACCCCCACACCATGTTACAACCCTCCACCCCCACACCATGTTACAACATGTTAAAATCTACCCCCACACCATGTTACAACCATCTACCCCCACACCATGTTAAAACCATCTACCCCCACACCCCCATTTACCCCCACACCATGTTACCCCCACACCATGTTAAAACCATCTACCCCCCACACCATGTTACAACCATCTACCCCCACACCATAGTACAACCATTTACCCCCACACCATGTTACAACCATCTACCCCCACACCATGTTAAAACCATCTACCCCCCACACCATGTTACAACCCTCCACCCCCACACCATGTTACAACCATCTACCCCACACCATGTTACAACCCTCCACCCCCACACAATGTTAAAACCCCCACACCATGTTACAACCATCTACCCCCACACCATGTTAAAACCATCTACCCCCACACAATAGTACAACCATTTACCCCCACACCATGTTACAACCCTCCACCCCCACACCATGTTACAACCATCTACCCCCACACCATGTTACAACCCTCCTACCCCACACCATGTTACAACCATCCACCTCCACACCATGTTACAAACATCCACCTCCACACCATGTTACAACCATCCACCCCCACACCATGTTACAACCCTCCGACCCCACACCATGTTACAAACATCCACCTCCACACCATGTTACAACCATCCGCCCCAACAACATGTTACAACCATCTACCCCCACACCATGTTACAACCCTCCACCCCCACACCATGTTACAACCCTCCACCCCCACACCATGTTACAACCATCTACCCCCACACCATGTTACAACCATCTACCCCCACACCATAGTACAACCATTTACCCCCACACCATGTTACAACCCTCCACCCCCACACCATGTTACAACTCTCCACCCCCACACCATGTTACAACCATCTACCCCCACACCATGTTAAAACCATCTACCACCCACACCATGTTAAAACCATCTACCCCCACACCATGTTACAACCATTTACCCCCACACCATGTTACAACCCTCCAACCCCACACCATGTTGCAACCATCTACCCCCACACCCTGTTACAACCCTCCACCTCCACACCATGTTACAACCCTCCACCCCCACACCATGCTACAACCCTCCACACCCACACCATGTTACAACCCTCCACCCCCACATCATGTTACAACCATCCACCCCCACACCATGTTACAACCCTCCAACCCCTACACCATGTTACAACCCTCCAACCCCTACACCATATTACAACCCTCCTACCCCACACCATGTTACAACCCTCTACCCCCACACCATGTTACAACCATCTACCCCCACACCATGTTACAACCCTCTACCCCCACACCATGTTACAACCCTCTACCCCCACACCATGTTACAACCCTCCAACCCCTACACCATGTTACAACCCTCCAACCCCTACACCATATTACAACCCTCCTACCCCACACCATGTTACAACCCTCTACCCCCACACCATGTTACAACCATCCGCCACAACACCATGTTACAACCATCTACCCCCACACCATGTTACAACCCAATACCCCCACACCATGTTACAACCCTCTACCCCCATACCATGTTACAACCCTCTACCCCCACACCATGTTACAACCATCTACCCCAACACCATGTTACAACCCTCTACCCCCATACCATGTTACAACCATCTACCCCCACACCATGTTACAACCATCCAACCCCACACCATGTTACAAACATCTACCCCCACACCATGTTACAACCCTCTACCCCCACACCATGTTACAACCCTCCAACCCCTACACCATGTTACAACCCTCCAACCCCTACACCATATTACAACCCTCCTACCCCACACCATGTTACAACCCTCTACCCCCACACCACGTTACAACCATCTACCCCCACACCATGTTACAACCCTCAACCCCCACACCATGTTACAACCCTCTACCCCCACACCATGTTACAACCCTCCAACCCCTACACCATGTTACAACCCTCCAACCCCTACACCATATTACAACCCTCCTACCCCACACCATGTTACAACCCTCTACCCCAACACCATGTTACAACAATCCACCCCCACACCATGTTACAACCCTCTACCCCCACACCATGTTACAACACTCCACCCCCACACCATGTTACAACCATCTACTCCCACACCATGTTACAAGACTCCACCCCAACACCATGTTACAAGACTCCACCCCAACACCATGTTACAACACTCCACCCCAACACCATGTTACAAGCCTCTACCCCCACACCATGTTACAACCATCTACTCCCACACCATGTTACAAGACTCCACCCCAACACCATGTTACAACACTCCACCCCAACACCATGTTACAACCATCTACTCCCACACCATGTTACAAGACTCCACCCCAACACCATGTTACAACACTCCACCCCAACACCATGTTACAACCATCCACCCCAACACCATGTTACAAGACTCCACCCCAACACCATGTTACAAGCCTCTACCCCCACACCATGTTACAACCCTCTACCCCCACACCATGTTACAACACTCCACCCCAACACCATGTTACAACACTCCACCCCAACACCATGTTACAACCATCCACCCCAACACCATGTTACAAGACTCCACCCCAACACCATGTTACAAGCCTCTACCCCCACACCATGTTACAACCCTCTACCCCCACACCATGTTACAACACTCCACCCCAACACCATGTTACAACACTCCACCCCAACACCATGTTACAACCATCCACCCCAACACCATGTTACAACCATCCACCCCAACACCATGTTACAACACTCCACCCCAACACCATGTTACAACCATCCACCCCAACACCATGTTACAACACTCCACCCCAACACCATGTTACAAGCCTCTACCCCCACACCATGTTACAACCATCCACCCCAACACCATGTTACAACACTCCACCCCAACACCATGTTACAACCATCCACCCCAACACCATGTTACAACCCTCTACCCCCACACCATGTTACAACCCTCTACCCCCACACCATGTTACAACCCTCTACCCCCATACCATGTTACAACCCTCTACCCCAACACCATGTTACAACCATCCGCCCCAACAACATGTTACAACCATCTACCCCCACACCATGTTACAACACTCCACCCCAACATGTTACAACCATCTACCCCCACACCATGTTACAACACTCCACCCCAACACCATGTTACAACACTCCACCCCAACACCATGTTACAACACTCCACCCCAACACCATGTTACAACACTCCACCCCAACACCATGTTACAACACTCCACCCCAACACCATGTTACAACACTCCACCCCAACACCATGTTACAACCATCCACCCCAACACCATGTTACAACACTCCACCCCAACACCATGTTACAACACTCCACCCCAACACCATGTTACAACACTCCACCCCAACACCATGTTACAACCATCCACCCCAACACCATGTTACAACACTCCACCCCAACACCATGTTACAACCATCCACCCCAACACCATGTTACAACCATCCACCCCAACACCATGTTACAACACTCCACCCCAACACCACCCCAACACCATGTTACAACCATCCACCCCAACACCATGTTACAACCATCCACCCCAACACCATGTTACAACACTCCACCCCAACACCATGTTACAACACTCCACCCCAACACCATGTTACAAGACTCCACCCCAACACCATGTTACAACCATCTACCCCCACACCATGTTACAAGACTCCACCCCAACACCATGTTACAACACTCCACCCCAACACCATGTTACAACCATCTACCCCCACACCATGTTACAAGACTCCACCCCAACACCATGTTACAACACTCCACCCCAACACCATGTTACAACACTCCACCCCAACACCATGTTACAACACTCCACCCCAACACCATGTTACAACCATCCACCCCAACACCATGTTACAACCATCCACCCCAACACCATGTTACAACCATCCACCCCAACACCATGTTACAACCATCCACCCCAACACCATGTTACAACACTCCACCCCAACACCATGTTACAACCATCCACCCCAACACCATGTTACAACACTCCACCCCAACACCATGTTACAACACTCCACCCCAACACCATGTTACAACCATCCACCCCAACACCATGTTACAACACTCCACCCCAACACCATGTTACAACACTCCACCCCAACACCATGTTACAACACTCCACCCCAACACCATGTTACAACACTCCACCCCAACACCATGTTACAACACTCCACCCCAACACCATGTTACAACCATCCACCCCAACACCATGTTACAACACTCCACCCCAACACCATGTTACAACACTCCACCCCAACACCATGTTACAACACTCCACCCCAACACCATGTTACAACACTCCACCCCAACACCATGTTACAACACTCCACCCCAACACCATGTTACAACACTCCACCCCAACACCATGTTACAACACTCCACCCCAACACCATGTTACAACCATCCACCCCAACACCATGTTACAACACTCCACCCCAACACCATGTTACAACCATCCACCCCAACACCATGTTACAACACTCCACCCCAACACCATGTTACAACCATCCACCCCAACACCATGTTACAACACTCCACCCCAACACCATGTTACAACACTCCACCCCAACACCATGTTACAACACTCCACCCCAACACCATGTTACAACACTCCACCCCAACACCATGTTACAACACTCCACCCCAACACCATGTTACAACACTCCACCCCAACACCATGTTACAACACTCCACCCCAACACCATGTTACAACCATCCACCCCAACACCATGTTACAACACTCCACCCCAACACCATGTTACAACCATCCACCCCAACACCATGTTACAACACTCCACCCCAACACCATGTTACAACACTCCACCCCAACACCATGTTACAACACTCCACCCCAACACCATGTTACAACACTCCACCCCAACACCATGTTACAACACTCCACCCCAACACCATGTTACAACACTCCACCCCAACACCATGTTACAACACTCCACCCCAACACCATGTTACAACCATCCACCCCAACACCATGTTACAACACTCCACCCCAACACCTTGTTACAACCATCCACCCCAACACCATGTTACAACACTCCACCCCAACACCATGTTACAACACTCCACCCCAACACCATGTTACAACACTCCACCCCAACACCATGTTACAACACTCCACCCCAACACCATGTTACAACACTCCACCCCAACACCATGTTACAACACTCCACCCCAACACCATGTTACAACACTCCACCCCAACACCATGTTACAACACTCCACCCCAACACCATGTTACAACACTCCACCCCAACACCATGTTACAACACTCCACCCCAACACCATGTTACAACACTCCACCCCAACACCAGTTCCTCTGAGAGAAACTGGTGTCACCACGCTACCTTACTCAGAAAACTTCCTCTCATTCTATCTGTTGCTACTTTTTCAACATTGCATAGTTCCCGGTGATGCACGGAGGTGTATGAAGGGTCTTCAACTGAAGATTGTTGGTGCAAAGTTTGTGTTTAATAACGAGACTTACATTCAGAAGTTTGGTATGGCAATGGGAAATCCTCTCTCACCTGACATTCAGAAGTTTGGTATGGCAATGGGAAATCCTCTCTCACCTGACATTCAGAAGTTTGGTATGGCAATGGGAAATCCTCTCACCTGTCCTTAGCAATTTGTACATGTAATACTTTGAGACAAGATTACTTAACACAATCCTTCCCAATAAAGCTGAGTCGTATACGTATGTTGATGTTATATTTATTATGCCTAAGAATATAGATATAAACCATTTACTTGTTAAATTAAATAGTCTATCTCGTTCCATGAATTTCACTGTTGAGTTTGAACGAAACTCGTTGCCTTTCTTAGATGTTTTAATTATTAATGGGAACCATGATTTTAAATTTAAAATTTACAGAGAAGCAACAAGTAAGTGTTATGTGGACTATTATTCTTCACATCAATATAAAGTTAAACTTTGTGTGTTCATATTTTGTTGACAACTTTGTGTATTTGTATCCCAGAGTTTGTACATGAAATTTTGAAGACATACTTTCTCTACTTAACAATTTTAATGTTAAAGTTGTATTTAAAAATCTTGATACAGTTAAAAACCTTTTGATAAAAATTTCCCCCCAAACTGCTGACTGGTGTATGTATAAGATTCCTCGTAAATACTGTGATAGTTTATTATTGTTAAACTGGTAAAAGTCTTGAACTAAGATTAAGACAACAGAAGCAGACAAGAGTCTAATGCTCTGTTTATTCATAAGAAATTTTAACCAAGCAATTGATTTACAGCAAGTTGAAAAAGCTGTATGAAGCAGGTCCATAGCTGACACATATATAATAGAGCCGAGCTTCATGAAAAATAGTTTTGAAGTTAATACATGTATTAATATGGGTTTAGGATTATACAAATTAGACTCATTTATCATTAATCAAATTTGTGAAGAATTTAAGATGTATTCGGTAAGTTATAATCTTAAAGCTTGAGTAGCATATCAGTAGTGTACGTGTCCTTGACTACCTCACCTACGTCATCATAAAGGTTTAGGTGTTGTACGTTGACCGCGACGTGTAATCTCGCCCTTATGTGTCCTCTGGTAATATTTTATTGTTACAGTTCCTTGATAATATGAGACGTGAAAACACTTCGGTGTTGTTCTGGGGGAAGAGGGGAGTGTGCACACATGTACACACACACACACACACACACACACACACACACACACACACACACACACACACACACACACACACACACACACACACACACACACACACCCGAAACTGCTGTATAGCCACATTAGGAGGAAGACAACAGTCAAGGACCAGGTGATAAGGCTGAGGAAAGAAGGTGGAGAACTCACAAGAAACGATCAAGAGGTATGTGAGGAGCTCAACACGAGATTTAAGGAAGCATTTACAGTAGAGACAGGAAGGACTCTGGGGGGACAGACCAGATGGGGACACCAACAAGGAATACACCAACAAGTGTTGGACGACATACATACAGATGAGGAGGAGGTGAAGAAACTGCTAAGGGACATCGATACCTCAAAGGCAATGGGACCGGACAACATCTCTCCATGGGTCCTTAGAGAGGGAGCAGATATGTTGTGTGTACCACTTACCACAATCTTCAACACATCCCTGGAAACTGGGCAACTACCTGAGGTATGGAAGACGGCAAATGTAGTTCCCATTTTCAAAAAAGGAGACAGAAAAGAGGCACTAAACTATAGACCTGTGTCATTGACGTGTATAGTATGCAAAATTATGGAGAAGATTATCAGGAGGAGAGTGGTGGAGCACCTGGAACGGAACAGGAGTATAAATGCCAACCAGCACGGATTCACGGAAGGCAAATCCTGTGTCACAAACCTTCTGGAGTTTTATGATAAAATAACAGAAGTAAGACAAGAGAGAGAGGGGTGGGTTGATTGCATCTTCTTGGACTGCAAGAAGGCTTTTGACACAGTTCCTCACAAGAGATTAGTGCAGAAGCTAGAGCATCAGGCGCATATAACAGGAAGGGCACTGCAATGGATCAGAGAATACCTGACAGGGAGGCAACAACGAGTCATGGTACGTAATGATGTATCACAGTGGGCACCTGTGACGAGCGGGGTCCCACAGGGGTCGGTCCTAGGACCAGTGCTATTTTTGGTATATGTGAACGACATGACGGAAGGGTTAGACTCAGAAGTGTCCCTGTTTGCAGATGATGTGAAGTTAATGAGGAGAATTAAATCTGATGAGGACCAGGCAGGACTTCAAAGAGACCTGGACACCTGGTCCAGCAAATGGCTTCTCGAATTTAATCCTGCCAAATGCAAAGTCATGAAGATAGGGGAAGGGCACAGAAGACCACAGACAGAGTATAGGCTAGGTGGCCAAAGACTGCAAACCTCACTCAAGGAGAAAGATCTTGGGGTGAGTATAACACCGAGCATGTCTCCGGAAGCACACATCAATCAGATAACTGCTGCAGCATATGGGCGCCTGGCAAACCTGAGAACAGCATTCCGACACCTTAGTAAGGAATCATTCAAGACACTGTACACCGTGTATGTCAGGCCCATACTGGAGTATGCAGCACCTGTTTGGAACCCGCACTTGATAAAGCACGTCAAGAAACTAGAGAAAGTACAAAGGTTTGCAACAAGGTTAGTTCCAGAGCTAAGGGGAATGTCCTATGAAGAAAGATTAAGGGAAATCGGCCTGACGACACTGGAGGACAGGAGGGTCAGGGGAGACATGATAACGACATATAAAATACTGCGTGAAATAGACAAGGTGGACAAGGACAGGATGTTCCAGGGAGGGGACACAGAAACAAGAGGCCACAATTGGAAGTTGAAGACACAAATGAGTCAGAGAGATAGTAGGAAGTATTTCTTCAGTCATAGAGTTGTAAGGCAGTGGAATAGCCTAGAAAATGACGTAGTGGAGGCAGGAACCATACACAGTTTTAAGACGAGGTTTGATAAAGCTCATGGAGCGGGGAGAGAGAGGGTCTAGTAGCAACCGGTGAAGAGACGGGGCCAGGAGCTAGGACTCGACCCCTGCAACCACAAATAGGTGAGTACACACTGCTACAAACATCAGGGACCAGGTACACTGGGTCAGCCTCCTGGTGCCAGCACATTCCTGGTCCTGCATACTACATGATTAATTTCATTCTTGTCCTGTATACCAGTCTCACCAGCAGTACTCACATTGTTTGGTATACCAGTCTCACCAGCAGTACTCACATTGTTTGGTATACCAGTCTCACCAGCAGTACTCACATTGTTTGGTATACCAGTCTCACCAGCAGTACTCACATTAATGTTTGGTATACCAGTCTCACCAGCAGTACTCACATTAATGTTTGGTATACCAGTCTCACCAGCAGTACTCACATTAATGTTTGGTATACCAGTCTCACCAGCAGTACTCACATTGTTTGGTATACCAGTCTCACCAAAGTGGTTTTTAAGCAAATACAGTACTGCGACCAGCCGGGAATTGAACCCGGGACATATATGTGTATATATAATATGTCGTGCCGAATATGTAAAACTGGTCAATTACCAAGAACTCATTTAAAATTAAGTCCTTTCTAAAATTTTCTCTTATACGTTTAAAGATATATTTTTTTCATTAATGTTAATGTAAAAAAAATTAATTTTGCACCAAAAGAATCTTAGAAAACTTACCTAACCTTATTATAACAAGAACAATTTATTTTAGCCTAACCCAACTATATATATTTTAGATTTGTTTACAATAATTTAATACTAAACAAACTCAGTGAAATATAATCCATACCCCGGCCGGGATTGAACCCGCGGTCAGAGAGTCTCAAAACTCCAGACCGCCGCGTTAGCCACTAGACCAGCTAGCCACAATAAGATTCGTCCAACTACGTATATTTCTACACCATAGGAAGGTTAGCATAGGCCACTACTGTGACCACAAATGCAAGTTTTTACAGACGAATCTCCAGCTAGCGTGGCCGTGACGAACTCTGGCTCAAATATATTTTTTTCGTTAGGTTCAGAATGTTTTTGGGGAAATTATTGCATACACAAATTTTCGCTTGTCTTATATGGCAAGATGAACGTTGCTATTTAAGCCAAGATCCCAAGTTCTGCCTATTCGGCACGACATATACATTATATATATATATATATATATATATATATATATATATATATATATATATATATATATATATATATATATATATATATATATATGTAGGTGCCACCTGTGGAACTGTGCTGGGGATAATTATCCTCGGAGAGACGAATAAACTTCAGGAAAAACTGGAGGTTCTGCCCAGAGTTGTTTGAGTATTGTCTTCTCTTACCACCCGCTATATTCTATATTCTTTGTAGACTTTATTTAAAGACAAAATACAATGGCAAAAATACAGTAGGGAGTAGAACAACATATATAACATCTCAGAGTTATATCTTGAATACTTCGTCCAGCTCCCCGGCAGTGGACCGCGTGCCCAGAATGCTGCAGGCATTTACCCTCTGGATGGCAATACCGAGTCTCTGAAAGAGGAAGCTGGCCGCCCTGCGATCCTTAGTTTTTATGATGAGTTTTTCACCCAGCTCTTTGAGGAACTTGAGAGCACACTTGCCCCATGCTCCAAGGGTCTTCAACCCTATTGTGATGAAGTTATAGCAAGGGGAGAGGTCTTCATATTTGCTGGTCTTCTGCGTCTCCCTGTGGCTGGCAGCTCCACAACCATCAGCTTCGGAGTATGACAAGTAGGTGTCTGCCAATGTGGCGGCACAGGTGTAGTCCCAGGCAATCTGCTTACCATCCTTACAGGAGGGCATAGTGACTATCAGGACGCTTTTGACTTCCGTCACACCTCTGTACTTGGTCTTACCGTTGAGCTGGGCAACAAGCTGTGGCGAGACTTCTCTTTATTCACATATTGAGAGGGTTGGTCTTAATTCTGTGCATTAAAACTGAAGGTTCTCGTGGCAAAATTTTGGTCATTGGATAAGTGTCTTGTACCTACAAGGTGCAGTAGGTTGGGAGGAGGTGCAGGAAGAGGTGCAGTAGGTTGGGAGGAGGTGCAGGAAGAGGTGCAGTAGGTGTGAGGAGGTGCAGGAAGAGGTGGAGGAGGTGGGGCGAGGAGCAGAAAGAGGTGAAGGAGGTGCAGGAAGAGATGCACTAGGTGGGAGGAGGAGCAGGAAGAGGTGCAGTAGGTGGGAGTAGAAGGAAGAGGTGAAGGAGGTGCAGGAAGAGGTGCAGTACGTGGGAGGAGGAGCAGGAAGAGGTGCAGTACGTGGGAGGAGGAGCAGGAAGAGGTGAAGGAGGTGCAGGAAGAGATGCACTAGGTGGGAGGAGGAGCAGAAGGAGGTGAAGGAGGTGGGAGTAGAAGGAAGAGGTGAAGGAGGAGCAGGAAGAGGTGCAGTAGGTGGGAGGAGCAGCAGGAAGAGGTGCAGCAGGTGGGAGGATCAGGAAGAGGTGCAGTAGGTGAGAGTAGGAGCAGGAAGAGGTGCAGCAGGTGGGAAGTGCAGGAAGAGGTGCAGCAGGTGAGAGGAGGAACAGGAAGAGGTGCAACAGGTGGGAGTAGGAGCAGAAAGAGGTGCGGGTGGGAGGTGCAGGAAGAGGTGCAGTAGGTGGGAGGAGCAGGAAGAGGTGCAGTAGGTGGGAGGAGGAGCAGGAAGAGGTGCAGTAGGTAGGAGGAGTAGCAGCAGGAAGAGGTGCAGTAGGTGGGAGGAGCAGGAAGAGGTGCGGTAGGTGGGAGGAGGAGCAGGAAGAGGTGCAGTAGGTGGGAGGATGAGCAGGAAGAGGTGCAGTAGGTGGGAGGAGCAGGAAGGTGCAGTAGGTGGGAGGAGGAGCAGGAAGAGGTGCAGTAGGTGGGAGGAGTAGCAGCAGGAAGAGGTGCAGTAGGTGGGAGGAGCAGGAAGAGGTGCGGTAGGTGGGAGGTGCAGTAGTGGGGTGTGGTGGATGTAATCTTATCTGATAGTAATAACTATCAAGGATCACCGCCAGGTTATCTTAGCAGTTATCAGTCACTTGCCTCTCTACACTCTGACTCATAATACACAAGCAGGTAATAACAAAGAGAGTAGTGTTGTAGGCTGGATGGTGACCCATGCTAGGCAGGTTCTTCTCACACTGGTGTTGTAGGCTGGATGGTGAACCATGCTAGGCAGGTTCTTCTCACACTGGTGTTGTAGTCTGGATGGTGAACCATGCTAGGCAGGTTCTTCTCGCACTGGTGTTGTAGGCTGGATGGTGACCCAAGCTAGGCAGGTTCTTCTCACACTGGTGTTGTAGGCTGGATGGTGACCCATGCTAGGCAGGTTCTTCTCGCACTGGTGTTGTAGGCTGGATGGTGACCCATGCTAGGCAGGTTCTTCTCGCACTGGTGTTGTAGGCTGGATGGTGACCCATGCTAGGCAGGTTCTTCTCACACTGGTGTTGTAGGCTGGATGGTGACCCATGCTAGGCAAGTTCTTCTCGCACTGGTGTTGTAGGCTGGATGGTGACCCATGCTAGGCAGGTTCTTCTCGCACTGGTGTTGTAGGCTGCATGGTGACCAATGCTAGGCAGGTTCTTCTCGCACTGGTGTTGTAGGCTGGATGGTGACCCATGCTAGGCAGGTTCTTCTCGCACTGATGTTGTAGGCTGGATGGTGACCCATGCTAGGCAGGTTCTTCTCGCACTGGTGTTGTAGGCTGGATGGTGACCCATGCTAGGCAGGTTCTTCTCACACTGGTGTTGTAGGCTGGATGGTGACCCATGCTAGGCAGGTTCTTCTCACACTGGTGTTGTAGGCTGGATGGTGACCCATGCTAGGCAGGTTCTACTCACACTGGTGTTGTAGGCTGGATGGTAATAAAGTTGGTAGAATTACCGACAATATGTAAAGTAAAAGGACACAAGTGCAACTAATGTGACATTTATTGTGGCAACGTTTCGCTCTCCAGGAGCTTTATCAAGCCATTACAAACAATACATGGACACAGAGGGTATATAAAGGCTCAGAGTGAGGTGTAATACTAGTGAGGTACCGTTTCGATGTTCACTAGTGGTAGTAGTAGTAGTGGTAGTAGTAGTAGTAGTAGTGACAAAAGTAATACAATATGGTAGAGCAATTAATTCGTACATGAGTAAAAGGATATAAAAGCTATTACTTGGGTAACATAAAAATAGGTTGGACAAATATAGACTGGAATGAGGCAGCTTGTTTCAGTGTTCACTCTGCTTTGTGTAGTATAACAGGAGAGACTGTGTGATGGCAGGGTTTACTGTTTTCAGGAGGATTCTTGCTAAGACTTCGGAGATGGTGAAGCTGCCGTTGTTTTGTTTAATTGTATTCGAAACAGCGATCAGTGCTGATTCGAGGCACTTGCGTCTGCGGAAATTAGTTTCTTTGATCACTAATTGGGCGTCTCTGAATTTCATGAGATGATTGGTGGAATTTCGGTGTTGTACACAGGCGTTGTTCAAGTTATCGTTCCTACATGCGTAAATGTGTTCATTGAGGCGGGTGTCGAGGTTTCTGGCTGTTTCACCTACGTAAATCTTGTCACAGCCTCCACAGGGTATAGTGTAAACCCCTGCATTGACTGGTTCGTGGTGCTTGGATTTTGTCCTGGTTATATCCTTTATTGAAGTGCTAGAAGCGATGGCGACTCTGGTGTTAGCTTGTGAAAGTACTTTTGAGACGTTCAGTGCAACCTGGCTGTTGGGAAGAATTATAACTTTGCTGGGAGTGGTGTTGATGCGTGGAGAATTTATGATCTGAAGAGCTCTTTTCTTGCAGTCTTTGATGAAAGAAGAAGGAAAATGTAACTCAGTGAATGTTTGGTGAATGTATGTACATTCCTCGTCAAGAAACTCAGGACTACAAATTCGGTATGCTCTTAGGAAAAACCCGATGATGATGCCTCTTTTGGTCTTGGTATCTTGACTGGAATAGAAGTGTGTGAGATCATTTTTATTGGTAGGTTTCCGATAAACTTGAAATCTTAGGTTGTTGTCTACTTTGTGAACTTATACATGGAACACCTAGAGTCCGAACACTTCGCCAACATCATCCCTTCAAGCGTCACTTGGTTACGTTACGTGGACGATGTCTTCGTAATAACTCCAAAACGTTTTGATGTACGGGATCTTCAGGCAAGGCTCAACGCAGTTGAACCAGCGATCCAGTTTACACTAGAAGAAGAGTCCAATGACAAGCTACCTTTCCTCGACGTCCTCATTCACAAAGTAGACAACAACCTAAGATTTCAAGTTTATCGGAAACCCACCAATAAAAATGATCTCTCACACTTCTATTCCAGTCAAGATACCAAGACCAAAAGAGGCATCATCATCGGGTTTTTCCTAAGAGCATACCGAATTTGTAGTCCTGAGTTTCTTGACGAGGAGTGTACATACATTCACCAAACATTCACTGAGTTACATTTTCCTTCTTCTTTCATCAAAGACTGCAAGAAAAAAGCTCTTCAGATCATAAATTCTCCACGCATCAACACCACTCCCAGCAAAGTTATAATTCTTCCCAACAGCCAGGTTGCACTGAACGTCTCAAAAGTACTTTCACAAGCTAACACCAGAGTCGCCATCGCTTCTAGCACTTCAATAAAGGATATAACCAGGACAAAATCCAAGCACCACGAACCAGTCAATGCAGGAGTTTACACTATACCCTGTGGAGGCTGTGACAAGATTTACGTAGGTGAAACAGCCAGAAACCTCGACACCCGCCTCAATGAACACATTTACGCATGTAGGAACGATAACTTGAACAACGCCTGTGTACAACACCGAAATTCCACCAATCATCTCACGAAATTCAGAGACGCCCAATTAGTGATCAAAGAAACTAATTTCCGCAGACGCAAGTGCCTCGAATCAGCACTGATCGCTGTTTCGAATACAATTAAACAAAACAACGGCAGCTTCACCATCTCCGAAGTCTTAGCAAGAATCCTCCTGAAAACAGTAAACCCTGCCATCACACAGTCTCTCCTGTTATACTACACAAAGCAGAGTGAACACTGAAACAAGCTGCCTCATTCCAGTCTATATTTGTCCAACCTATTTTTATGTTACCCAAGTAATAGCTTTTATATCCTTTTACTCATGTACGAATTAATTGCTCTACCATATTGTATTACTTTTGTCACTAATACAACTACTACTACTACTACTACCACTAGTGAACATCGAAATGGTACCTCACTAGTATTACACCTCACTCTGAGCCTTTATATACCCTCTGTGTCCATGTATTGTTTGTAATGGCTTGATAAAGCTAGTGGAGAGCGAAACGTTGCCACAATAAATGTCACATTAGTTGCACTTGTGTCCTTTTACTTTACAGGCTGGATGGTGAACCAAGCTAGGCAGGTTCTTCTCGCACTGGTGTTGTAGTCTGGATGGTGACCCATGCTAGGCAGGTTCTTCTCCCACTGGTGTTGTAGTCTGGATGGTGGCCCATGCTAGGCAGGTTCTTCTCACACTGGTGTTGTAGGCTGGATGGTGACCCATGCTAAGCAGGTTCTTCTCCCACTGGTGTTGTAGTCTGGATGGTGGCCCATGCTAGGCAGGTTCTTCTCACACTGGTGTTGTAGGCTGGATGGTGACCCATGCTAGGCAGGTTCTTCTCACACTGGTGTTGTAGGCTGGATGGTGACCCATGCTAGGCAGGTTCTTCTCACACTGGTGTTGTAGGCTGGATGGTGAACCAAGCTAGGCAGGTTCTTCTCACACTGGTGTTGTAGGCTGGATGGTGAACCAAGCTAGGCAGGTTCTTCTCACACTGGTGTTGTAGGCTGGATGGTGGCCCATGCTAGGCAGGTTCTTCTCACACTGGTGTAGGCTGGATAGTGAACCATGCTAGGCAGGTTCTTCTCACACTGGTGTTGTAGGCTGGATGGTGAACCATGCTAGGCAGGTTCTTCTCACACTGGTGTTGTAGGCTGGATGGTGAACCATGCTAGGCAGGTTCTTCTCACACTGGTGTTGTAGGCTGGATGGTGAACCATGCTAAGCAGGTTTTTCTCGCACTGGTGTTCTAGGCTGGATGGTGACCCATGCTAGGCAGGTTCTTCTCACACTGGTGTTGTAGGCTGGATGGTGAACCAAGCTAGGCAGGTTCTTCTCACACTGGTGGTGTAGGCTGGATGGTGAACCATGCTAGGCAGGTTCTTCTCACACTGGTGTTGTAGGCTGGATGGTGAACCAAGCTAGGCAGGTTCTTCTCACACTGGTGGTGTAGGCTGGATGGTGAACCATGCTAGGCAGGTTCTACTCACACTGGTGGTGTAGGCTGGATGGTGAACCAAGCTAGGCAGGTTCTTCTCACACTGGTGTAGGCTGGATGGTGAACCATCCTAGGCAGGTTCTACTCACACTGGTGGTGTAGGTTGGATGGTGAACCAATCTAGGCAGGTTCTTCTTACACTGGTCGTGTAGGCTGGATGGTGAACCAAGCTAGGCAGGTTCTTCTCACACTGGTGTTGTAGGCTGGATGGTGAACCATGCTAGGCAGGTTCTACTCACACTGGTGGTGTAGGCTGGATGGTGACCCATGCTAGGCAGGTTCTTCTCACGCTGGTGGTGTAGTCTGGATGGTGAACCAAACTAGGCAGGTTCTACTCACACTGGTGTTGTAGGCTGGATGGTGACCCATGCTAGGCAGGTTCTTCTCACACTGGTGTTGTAGGCTGGATGGTGACCCATGCTAAGCAGGTTCTTCTCACGCTGGTGGTGTAGGCTGGATGGTGAACCAAACTAGGCAGGTTCTACTCAAACTGGTGTTGTAGGCTGGATGGTGACCCATGCTAGGCAGGTTCTTCTCACACTGGTGTTGTAGGCTGGATGGTGACCCATGTTAAGCAGGTTCTTCTCACACTGGTGTTGTAGGCTGGATGGTGACCCATGCTAAGCAGGTTCTTCTCACACTGGTGTTGTAGGCTGGATGGTGAACCATGCTAAGCAGGTTCTTCTCACACTGGTGTTGTAGGCTGGATGGTGACCCATGCTAAGCAGGTTCTTCTCACACTGGTGTTGTAGGCTGGATGGTGACCCATGCTAAGCAGGTTCTTCTCACACTGGTGTTGTAGGCTGGATGGTGACCCATGCTAAGCAGGTTCTTCTCACACTGGTGTTGTAGGCTGGATGGTGAACCATGCTAGGCAGGTTCTTCTCACGCTGGTGTTGTAGGCGGGATGGTGACCCATGCTAGGCAGGTTCTTCTCACACTGGTGTTGTAGGCTGGATGGTGACCCATGCTAAGCAGGTTCTTCTCACACTGGTGGTGTAGGCTGGATGGTGACCCATGCTAAGCAGGTTCTTCTCACACTGGTGTTGTAGGCTGGATGGTGACCCATGCTAAGCAGGTTCTTCTCACACTGGTGTTGTAGGCTGGATGGTGACCCATGCTAAGCAGGTTCTTCTCACACTGGTGTTGTAGGCTGGATGGTGACCCATGCTAAGCAGGTTCTTCTCACACTGGTGTTGTAGGCTGGATGGTGACCCATGCTAAGCAGGTTCTTCTCACACTGGTGTTGTAGGCTGGATGGTGACCCATGCTAAGCAGGTTCTTCTCACACTGGTGTTGTAGGCTGGATGGTGACCCATGCTAAGCAGGTTCTTCTCACACTGGTGTTGTAGGCTGGATGGTGACCCATGCTAGGCAGGTTCTTCTCACACTGGTGTTGTAGGCTGGATGGTGAACCATGCTAAGCAGGTTCTTCTCACACTGGTGTTGTAGGCTGGATGGTGACCCATGCTAAGCAGGTTCTTCTCACACTGGTGTTGTAGGCTGGATGGTGACCCATGCTAAGCAGGTTCTTCTCACACTGGTGTTGTAGGCTGGATGGTGAACCATGCTAGGCAGGTTCTTCTCACACTGGTGTTGTAGGCTGGATGGTGAACCATGCTAGGCAGGTTCTACTCACACTGGTGTTGTAGCCTGGATGGTGAACCATGCTAGGCAGGTTCTACTCACACTGGTGTTGTAGGCTGGATGGTGACCCATGCTAGGCAGGTTCTTCTCACACTGGTGTTGTAGGCTGGATGGTGACCCATGCTAGGCAGGTTCTTCTCACACTAGGCTGGATGGTGACCCATGCTAGGCAGGGTGTTGTAGGCTGGATGGTGACCCATGCTAAGCAGGTTCTACTCACACTGGTGTTGAAGGCTGGATGGTGACCCATGCTAGGCAGGTTCTTCTCACACTGGTGGTGTAGGCTGGATGGTGACCCATGCTAGGCAGGTTCTTCTCACACTACCTTCCTACTCTAACATCTCAAAGCTCAACTTGATCTTTGCGTCAACTTCTATCTTGCTTTAATATTTTTAACGCCTTATTTAAGGTTCCTATATTTCTCTCTACTATTTGAAACTACAATAACATTCCTTCTTGTTTTACTTTCAACATCATTACGGAAATCAACGTAATTCTCCAAATCCTAGAACATACTTAAATTTGTTGAGACCAGCAAGCTGTGGTCTGAGAATGTCTTGCTGTAGTGACCAGAGTGACTGTCAACTCTAGAAGCTGTGCCCTGAGAATGTCTTGCTATAGTGACCAGAGTGACTGTCAACTCTAGAAGCTGTGCCCTGAGAATGTCTTGCTATAGTGACCAGAGTGACTGTCAACTCTAGAAGCTGTGCCCTGAGAATATCTTGCTATAGTGACCAGAGTGACTGTCAACTCTAGAAGCTGTGCCCTGAGAATGTCTTGCTATAGTGACCAGAGTGACTGTCAACTCTAGAAGCTGTGCCCTGAGAATGTCTTGCTATAGTGACCAGAGTGACTGTCAACTCCAGAAGCTGTGGTCTGAGAATGTCTTGCTGTAGTGACCAGAGTGACTGTCAACTCTAGAAGCTGTGCCCTGAGAATGTCTTGCTGTAGTGACCAGAGTGACTGTCAACTCTAGAAGCTGTGCCCTGAGAATGTCTTGCTGTAGTGACTAGAGTGACTGTCAACTCTAGAAGCTGTGCCCTGAGAATGTCTTGCTATAGTGACCAGAGTGACTGTCAACTCTAGAAGCTGTGCCCTGAGAATGTCTTGCTATAGTGACCAGAGTGACTGTCAACTCTAGAAGCTGTGCCCTGAGAATGTCTTGCTATAGTGACCAGAGTGACTGTCAACTCTAGAAGCTGTGCCCTGAGAATATCTTGCTATAGTGACCAGAGTGACTGTCAACTCTAGAAGCTGTGCCCTGAGAATGTCTTGCTATAGTGACCAGAGTGACTGTCAACTCTAGAAGCTGTGCCCTGAGAATGTCTTGCTATAGTGACCAGAGTGACTGTCAACTCCAGAAGCTGTGGTCTGAGAATGTCTTGCTGTAGTGACCAGAGTGACTGTCAACTCTAGAAGCTGTGCCCTGAGAATGTCTTGCTGTAGTGACTAGAGTGACTGTCAACTCTAGAAGCTGTGCCCTGAGAATGTCTTGCTATAGTGACCAGAGTGACTGTCAACTCTAGAAGCTGTGCCCTGAGAATGTCTTGCTATAGTGACCAGAGTGACTGTCAACTCTAGAAGCTGTGCCCTGAGAATGTCTTGCTGTAGTGACCAGAGTGACTGTCAACTCCAGAAGCTGTGCCCTGAGAATGTCTTGCTATAGTGACCAGAGTGACTGTCAACTCAAGAAGCTGTGCCCTGAGAATGTCTTGCTGTAGTGACCAGAGTGACTGTTAACTCTAGAAGCTGTGCCCTGAGAATGTCTTGCTGTAGTGACCAGAGTGACTGTCAACTCTAGAAGCTGTGCCCTGAGAATGTCTTGCTGTAGTGACCAGAGTGACTGTCAACTCTAGAAGCTGTGCCCTGAGAATGTCTTGCTATAGTGACCAGAGTGACTGTCAACTCTAGAAGCTGTGCCCTGAGAATGTCTTGTTATAGTGACCAGAGTGACTGTCAACTCCAGAAGCTGTGGTCTGAGAATGTCTTGCTGTAGTGACCAGAGTGACTGTCAACTCTAGAAGCTGTGCCTTGAGAATGTCTTGCTGTAGTGACCAGAGTGACTGTCAACTCTAGAAGCTGTGCCCTGAGAATGTCTTGCTGTAGTGACCAGAGTGACTGTCAACTCTAGAAGCTGTGCCCTGAGAATGTCTTGCTATAGTGACCAGAGTGACTGTCAACTCTAGAAGCTGTGCCCTGAGAATGTCTTGCTATAGTGACCAGAGTGACTGTCAACTCTAGAAGCTGTGCCCTGAGAATGTCTTGCTATAGTGACCAGAGTGACTGTCAACTCTAGAAGCTGTACCCTGAGAATGTCTTGCTATAGTGACCAGAGTGACTGTCAACTCTAGAAGCTGTGCCCTGAGAATGTCTTGCTATAGTGACCAGAGTGACTGTCAACTCTAGAAGCTGTGCCCTGAGAATGTCTTGCTATAGTGACCAGAGTGACTGTCAACTCCAGAAGCTGTGGTCTGAGAATGTCTTGCTGTAGTGACCAGAGTGACTGTCAACTCTAGAAGCTGTGCCCTGAGAATGTCTTCCTATAGTGACCAGAGTGACTGTCAACTCTAGAAGCTGTGCCCTGAGAATGTCTTGCTATAGTGACCAGAGTGACTGTCAACTCTAGAAGCTGTGCCCTGAGAATGTCTTGCTATAGTGACCAGAGTGACTGTCAACTCTAGAAGCTGTGCCCTGAGAATGTCTTGCTATAGTGACCAGAGTGACTGTCAACTCTAGAAGCTGTGCCCTGAGAATATCTTGCTATAGTGACCAGAGTGACTGTCAACTCTAGAAGCTGTGCCCTGAGAATGTCTTGCTATAGTGACCAGAGTGACTGTCAACTCTAGAAGCTGTGCCCTGAGAATGTCTTGCTATAGTGACCAGAGTGACTGTCAACTCCAGAAGCTGTGGTCTGAGAATGTCTTGCTGTAGTGACCAGAGTGACTGTCAACTCTAGAAGCTGTGCCCTGAGAATGTCTTGCTGTAGTGACCAGAGTGACTGTCAACTCAAGAAGCTGTGCCCTGAGAATGTCTTGCTGTAGTGACCAGAGTGACTGTCAACTCTAGAAGCTGTGCCCTGAGAATGTCTTGCTATAGTGACCAGAGTGACTGTCAACTCTAGAAGCTGTGCCCTGAGAATGTCTTGCTATAGTGACCAGAGTGACTGTCAACTCTAGAAGCTGTGCCCTGAGAATGTCTTGCTATAGTGACCAGAGTGACTGTCAACTCTAGAAGCTGTGCCCTGAGAATGTCTTGCTGTAGTGACCAGAGTGACTGTCAACTCCAGAAGCTGTGCCCTGAGAATGTCTTGCTATAGTGACCAGAGTGACTGTCAACTCTAGAAGCTGTGCCCTGAGAATGTCTTGCTGTAGTGACCAGAGTGACTGTTAACTCTAGAAGCTGTGCCCTGAGAATGTCTTGCTGTAGTGACCAGAGTGACTGTCAACTCTAGAAGCTGTGCCCTGAGAATGTCTTGCTGTAGTGACCAGAGTGACTGTCAACTCTAGAAGCTGTGCCCTGAGAATGTCTTGCTATAGTGACCAGAGTGACTGTCAACTCTAGAAGCTGTGCCCTGAGAATGTCTTGCTATAGTGACCAGAGTGACTGTCAACTCCAGAAGCTGTGGTCTGAGAATGTCTTGCTATAGTGACCAGAGTGACTGTCAACTATAGAAGCTGTGGTCTGAGAATGTCTTGCTGTAGTGACCAGAGTGACTGTCAACTCTAGAAGCTGTGGTCTGAGAATGTCTTGCTATAGTGACCAGAGTGACTGTCAACTCTAGAAGCTGTGCCCTGAGAATGTCTTGCTATAGTGACCAGAGTGACTGTCAACTCCAGAAGCTGTGCCCTGAGAATGTCTTGCTATAGTGACCAGAGTGACTGTCAACTCCAGAAACTGTGGTCGGAGAATGTTTTGCTATAGTGACCAGAGTGACTGTCAACTCCAGAAGCTGTGGTCTGAGAATGTTTTGCTATAGTGACCAGAGTGACTGTCAACTCCAGAAGCTGTGGTCTGAGAATGTTTTGCTATAGTGACCAGAGTGACTGTCAACTCCAGAAGCTGTGGTCTGAGAATGTCTTGCTATAGTGACCAGAGTGACTGTCAACTCCAGAAACTGTGGTCGGAGAATATTTTGCTAGAGGCAGGAGAGTGACAGTTACCTCCAGAAGAGACAAGTCTGGTGTGTAATGTTACTCACGTTTACATCATTAAGGTACTGAGATAATACGTCAAGACAAAACAGGTGAAGAGAGTCAGTTACTTGTATGGAATACTCTACTGATAATTACCTTGACAAAGGTGTTTATGAAGGTACAGATAAACCTGGTAAAAGATGAACAATGTATCAGTAGTGAGTAGCAGCAAGTATGGTGAGTTTCAGGTCACATTAACATTAGTGAGTAGCAGCAAGTATGGTGAGTTTCAGGTCACATTAACATTAGTGAGTAGCAGCAAGTATGGTGAGTTTCAGGTCACATTAACATTAGTGAGTAGCAGCAAGTATGGTGAGTTTCAGGTCACATTAACATTAGTGAGTAGCAGCAAGTATGGTGAGTTTCAGGTCACATTAACATTAGTGAGTAGCAGCAAGTATGGTGAGTTTCAGGTCACATTAACATTAGTGAGTAGCAGCAAGTATGGTGAGTTTCAGGTCACATTAACATTAGTGAGTAGCAGCAAGTATGGTGAGTTTCAGGTCACATTAACATTAGTGAGTAGCAGCAAGTATGGTGAGTTTCAGGTCACATTAACATTAGTGAGTAGCAGCAAGTATGGTGAGTTTCAGGTCACATTAACATTAGTGAGTAGCAGCAAGTATGGTGAGTTTCAGGTCACATTAACATTAGTGAGTAGCAGCAAGTATGGTGAGTTTCAGGTCACATTAACATTAGTGAGTAGCAGCAAGTATGGTGAGTTTCAGGTCACATTAACATTAGTGAGTAGCAGCAAGTATGGTGAGTTTCAGGTCACATTAACATTAGTGAGTAGCAGCAAGTATGGTGAGTTTCAGGTCACATTAACATTAGTGAGTAGCAGCAAGTATGGTGAGTTTCAGGTCACATTAACATTAGTGAGTAGCAGCAAGTATGGTGAGTTTCAGGTCACATTAACATTAGTGAGTAGCAGCAAGTATAGTGAGCTTCAGGTCACATTAACATTAGTGAGTAGCAGCAAGTATAGTGAGCTTCAGGTCACATTAACAACGCCCACCTCAACCTCAGTGACTGGTCACTACACGCCCACCTCAACCTCAGTGACTGGTCACTACACGCCCACCTCAACCTCAGTGACTGGTCACTACACGCCCACCTCAACCTCCCTGACTGGTCACTACACGCCCACCTCAACCTCAGTGACTGGTCACTACACGCCCACCTCAACCTCCGTGACTGGTCACTACACGCCCACCTCAACCTCAGTGACTGGTCACTACACGCCCACCTCAACCTCCGTGACTGGTCACTACACGCCCACCTCAACCTCAGTGACTGGTCACTACACGCCCACCTCAACCTCCCTGACTGGTCACTACACGCCCACCTCAACCTCAGTGACTGGTCACTACACGCCCACCTCAACCTCAGTGACTGGTCACTACACGCCCACCTCAACCTCAGTGACTGGTCACTACACGCCCACCTCAACCTCAGTGACTGGTCACTACACGCCCACCTCAACCTCAGTGACTGGTCACTACACGCCCACCTCAACCTCAGTGACTGGTCACTACACGCCCACCTCAACCTCAGTGACTGGTCACTACACGCCCACCTCAACCTCAGTGACTGGTCACTACACGCCCACCTCAACCTCAGTGACTGGTCACTACACGCCCACCTGAACCTCAGTGACTGGTCACTACACGCCCACCTGAACCTCAGTGACTGGTCACTACACGCCCACCTCAACCTCAGTGACTGGTCACTACACGCCCACCTCAACCTCAGTGACTGGTCACTACACGCCCACCTCAACCTCAGTGACTGGTCACTACACGCCCACCTCAACCTCAGTGACTGGTCACTACACGCCCACCTGAACCTCAGTGACTGGTCACTACACGCCCACCTGAACCTCAGTGACTGGTCACTACACGCCCACCTCAACCTCAGTGACTGGTCACTACACGCCCACCTCAGCCTCAGTGACTGGTCACTACACGCCCACCTCAACCTCCCTGACTGGTCACTACACGCCCACCTCAACCTCAGTGACTGGTCACTACACGCCCACCTCAACCTCAGTGACTGGTCACTACACGCCCACCTCAACCTCAGTGACTGGTCACTACACGCCCACCTCAACCTCAGTGACTGGTCACTACACGCCCACCTGAACCTCAGTGACTGGTCACTACACGCCCACCTCAACCTCAGTGACTGGTCACTACACGCCCACCTGAACCTCAGTGACTGGTCACTACACGCCCACCTCAACCTCAGTGACTGGTCACTACACGCCCACCTCAGCCTCAGTGACTGGTCACTACACGCCCACCTCAACCTCCCTGACTGGTCACTACACGCCCACCTGAACCTCAGTGACTGGTCACTACACGCCCACCTCAGCCTCAGTGACTGGTCACTACACGCCCACCTCAACCTCCCTGACTGGTCACTACACGCCCACCTCAACCTCAGTGACTGGTCACTACACGCCCACCTCAGCCTCAGTGACTGGTCACTACACGCCCACCTCAGCCTCAGTGACTGGTCACTACACGCCCACCTCAACCTCCCTGACTGGTCACTACACGCCCACCTCAACCTCCCTGACTGGTCACTACACGCCCACCTCAACCTCCCTGACTGGTCACTCTCTGAGACAAGGGCAGTGATCTCTGTATCATTTGATATTTTCGTCAAATGCATGGCGAGTGTGACTATATTGTTAGTGTTGTGATGGAGGGCAGCGGAGGCTGGCATTCCTTGGTCAGGTGGTTCAGTGTTCCGTCTGTCAGTACCTTGGTGGATCAGGCAGCGGAGGCTGGCATTCCTTGGTCAGGTGGTTCAGTGTTCCGTCTGTCAGTACCTTGGTGGATCAGGCAGCGGAGGCTGGCATTCCTTGGTCAGGTGGTTCAGTGTTCCGTCTGTCAGTACCTTGGTGGATCAAGGACTGAGAACCACTGCTGTCTACCAGTACCTTGGTGGATCAAGGACTGAGAACCACTGCTGTCTACCAGTACCTTGGTGGATCAAGGACTGAGAACCACTGCTGTCTACCAGTACCTTGGTGGATCAAGGACTGAGAACCACTGCTGTCTACCAGTACCTTGGTGGATCAAGGACTGAGAACCACTGCTGTCTACCAGTACCTTGGTGGATCAAGGACTGAGAACCACTGCTGTCTACCAGTACCTTGGTGGATCAAGGACTGAGAACCAC
Organism: Cherax quadricarinatus; assembly: GCF_038502225.1. Classification (NCBI taxonomy): domain Eukaryota; kingdom Metazoa; phylum Arthropoda; class Malacostraca; order Decapoda; family Parastacidae; genus Cherax; species Cherax quadricarinatus. Next base: position 49,842,672 of record NC_091308.1, on the reverse strand, counting down.
TGCTGTCTACCAGTACCTTGGTGGATCAAGGACTGAGAACCACTGCTGTCTGTCAGTACCTTGGTGGATCAAGGACTGAGAACCACTGCTGTCTACCAGTACCTTGGTGGATCAAGGACTGAGAACCACTGCTGTCTGTCAGTACCTTGGTGGATCAAGGACTGAGAACCACTGCTGTCTGTCAGTACCTTGGTGGATCAAGGACTGAGAACCACTGCTGTCTACCAGTACCTTGGTGGATCAAGGACTGAGAACCACTGCTGTCTGTCAGTACCTTGGTCCATCAAGGACTGAGAACCACTGCTGTCTGTCAGTACCTTGGTGGATCAAGGACTGAGAACCACTGCTGTCTACCAGTACCTTGGTGGATCAAGGACTGAGAACCACTGCTGTCTGTCAGTACCTTGGTGGATCAAGGACTGAGAACCACTGCTGTCTGTCAGTACCTTGGTGGATCAAGGACTGAGAACCACTGCTGTCTACCAGTACCTTGGTGGATCAAGGACTGAGAACCACTGCTGTCTACCAGTACCTTGGTGGATCAAGGACTGAGAACCACTGCTGTCTACCAGTACCTTGGTGGATCAAGGACTGAGAACCACTGCTGTCTACCAGTACCTTGGTGGATCAAGGACTGAGAACCACTGCTGTCTGTCAGTACCTTGGTGGATCAAGGACTGAGAACCACTGCTGTCTGTCAGTACCTTGGTGGATCAAGGACTGAGAACCACTGCTGTCTACCATCACCTCAGGACTACTCTTAACTTGTTAATCACCTGATATATGAAGGGGTGTTGGCAGCAAGTGTGTGTTGACAGGTGTTTGAGCATGTCTTGGGTTCCGTAAATGGTATTGACTACAACACTTGTCCAGGACGGCACTTGTCCAGGACGGCACTTGTCCAGGACAGATACTTGCAGCAGCGTGGCTGTTAGCCAGCCACAGAGATCAACTGAACCTCACCCCTGTACATGTACACCAGGGAAGACAACGTGTACATGTACACCAGGGAAGACAACGTGTACATGTACACCAGGGAAGACAACGTGTACAAGTACACCAGGGAAGACAACGTGTACATGTACACCAGGGAAGACAACGTGTACAGGTACACCAGGGAAGACAACGTGTACATGTACACCAGGGAAGACAACGTGTACATGTACACCAGGGAAGACAACGTGTACAGGTACACCAGGGAAGACAACGTGTACATGTACACCGGGGAAGACAACGTGTACATGTACACCAAGGAAGACAACGTGTACATGTACACCAGGGAAGACAACGTGTACATGTACACCAGGGAAGACAACGTGTACAGGTACACCAGGGAAGACAACGTGTACATGTACACCAGGGAAGACAACGTGTACATGTACACCAGGGAAGACAACGTGTACATGTACACCAGGGAAGACAACGTGTACAGGTACACCAGGGAAGACAACGTGTACATGTACACCAGGGAAGACAACGTGTACATGTACACCAGGGAAGACAACGTGTACAGGTACACCAGGGAAGACAACGTGTACATGTACACCAGGGAAGACAACGTGTACATGTACACCAAGGAAGACAACGTGTACATGTACACCAGGGAAGACAACGTGTACATGTACACCAGGGAAGACAACGTGTACAGGTACACCAGGGAAGACAACGTGTACATGTACACCAGGGAAGACAACGTGTACATGTACACCAGGGAAGACAACGTGTACATGTACACCAGGGAAGACAACGTGTACAGGTACACCAGGGAAGACAACGTGTACAGGTACACCAGGGAAGACAACGTGTACAGGTACACCAGGGAAGACAACGTGTACAGGTACACCAGGGAAGACAACGTGTACATGTACACCAGGGAAGACAACGTGTACAAGTACACCAGGGAAGACAACGTGTACATGTACACCAGGGAAGACAACGTGTACAGGTACACCAGGGAAGACAACGTGTACATGTACACCAGGGAAGACAACGTGTACAGGTACACCAGAGAAGACAACGTGTACATGTACACCAGGGAAGACAACGTGTACATGTACACCGGGGAAGACAACGTGTACAGGTACACCAGGTAAGACAACGTGTACAGGTACACCAGGGAAGACAACGTGTACATGTACACCAGGGAAGACAACGTGTACATGTACACCAGGGAAGACAACGTGTACATGTACACCAGGGAAGACAACGTGTACAGGTACACCGGGGAAGACAACGTGTACATGTACACCAGGGAAGACAACGTGTACAAGTACACCAGGGAAGACAACGTGTACATGTACACCAGGGAAGACAACGTGTACAGGTACACCAGGGAAGACAACGTGTACAGGTACACCTGGAATGTGTCCCCAGGGGTCGCTTCATCACGGCGAGGTCCCAGACTAGGCGGCCTAGTGGATGGTCTGATCAACCTGGCTGTTGGTGGTAGCCACACGGAGTCCAGCATGACATACCACACTCCGGCTGGTGGTCAGGCACTGACTTGAGAAATTTATTCAGTTCTTTCTTGATATCCAGGGTTCTGATGGTTGTCTTGATATCCAGGGTTCTGATGGTTGTCTTGAAGATAACCAGGGTTCTGATGGTTGTCTTGAAGATAACCAGGGTTCTGATGGTTGTCTTGAAGATAACCAGGGTTCTGATGGTTGTCTTGATATCCAGGGTTCTGATGGTTGTCTAGAAGATAACCAGGGTTCTGATGGTTGTCTTGAAGATAACCAGGGTTCTGATGGTTGTCTTGAAGATAACCAGGGTTCTGATGGTTGTCTTGAAGATAACCAGGGTTCTGATGGTTGTCTTGAAGATAACCAGGGTTCTGATGGTTGTCTAGAAGATAACCAGGGTTCTGATGGTTGTCTAGAAGATAACCAGGGTTCTGATGGTTGTCTTGATATCCAGGGTTCTGATGGTTGTCTTGATATCCAGGGTTCTGATGGTTGTCTAGAAGATATCCAGGGTTCTGATGGTTGTCTAGAAGATATCCAGGGTTCTGATGGTTGTCTTGAAGATAACCAGGGTTCTGATGGTTGTCTAGAAGATAACCAGGGTTCTGATGGTTGTCTTGATATCCAGGGTTCTGATGGTTGTCTTGATATCCAGGGTTCTGATGGTTGTCTAGAAGATATCCAGGGTTCTGATGGTTGTCTTGATATCCAGGGTTCTGATGGTTGTCTTGATATCCAGGGTTCTGATGGTTGTCGAGAAGATATCCAGGGTTCTGATGGTTGTCTAGAAGATATCCAGGGTTCTGATGGTTGTCTTGAAGATAACCAGGGTTCTGATGGTTGTCTTGATATCCAGGGTTCTGATGGTTGTCTAGAAGATAACCAGGGTTCTGATGGTTGTCTTGAAGATAACCAGGGTTCTGATGGTTGTCTTGAAGATAACCAGGGTTCTGATGGTTGTCTTGAAGATAACCAGGGTTCTGATGGTTGTCTTGAAGATAACCAGGGTTCTGATGGTTGTCTTGAAGATAACCAGGGTTCTGATGGTTGTCTTGAAGATAACCAGGGTTCTGATGGTTGTCTTGATATCCAGGGTTCTGATGGTTGTCTTGAAGATAACCAGAGTTCTGATGGTTGTCTTGAAGATAACCAGGGTTCTGATGGTTGTCTTGAAGATAACCAGGGTTCTGATGGTTGTCTTGATATCCAGGGTTCTGATGGTTGTCTTGAAGATAACCAGGGTTCTGATGGTTGTCTTGAAGATAACCAGGGTTCTGATGGTTGTCTTGAAGATAACCAGGGTACTGATGGTTGTCTTGAAGATAACCAGGGTTCTGATGGTTGTCTTGAAGATAACCAGGGTTCTGATGGTTGTCTTGAAGATAAGCAGGGTTCTGATGTTTGTCTTGAAGATAACCAGGGTTCTGATGGTTGTCTTGAAGATATCCAGGGTTCTGATGTTTGTCTTGAAGATAACCACGGTTCTGATGGTTGTCTTGATATCCAGGGTTCTGATGGTTGTCTTGAAGATAACCAGGGTTCTGATGGTTGTCTTGAAGATAACCAGGGTTCTGATGGTTGTCTTGAAGATAACCAGGGTTCTGATGGTTGTCTAGAAGATAACCAGGGTTCTGATGGTTGTCTTGAAGATAACCAAGGTTCTGATGGTTGTCTTGATATCCAGGGTTCTGATGGTTGTCTTGAAGATAACCAGGGTTCTGATGGTTGTCTTGAAGATAACCAGGGTTCTGATGGTTGTCTTGAAGATAACCAGGGTTCTGATGGTTGTCTTGATATCCAGGGTTCTGATGGTTGTCTTGAAGATATCCAGGGTTCTGATGGTTGTCTTGAAGATAACCAGGGTTCTGATGGTTGTCTTGAAGATAACCAGGGTTCTGATGGTTGTCTTGAAGATAACCAGGGTTCTGATGGTTGTCTTGAAGATAACCAGGGTTCTGATGGTTGTCTTGAAGATAACCAGGGTTCTGATGGTTGTCTTGAAGATAACAGGGTTCTGATGGTTGTCTTGATATCCAGGGTTCTGATGGTTGTCTTGAAGATAACCAGGGTTCTGATGGTTGTCTTGAAGATAACCAGGGTTCTGATGGTTGTCTTGAAGATAACCAGGGTTCTGATGGTTGTCTTGAAGATAACCAGGGTTCTGATGGTTGTCTTGAAGATAACCAGGGTTCTGATGGTTGTCTTGAAGATAACCAGGGTTCTGATGGTTGTCTTGAAGATAACCAGGGTTCTGATGGTTGTCTTGAAGATAACCAGGGTTCTGATGGTTGTCTTGAAGATAACCAGGGTTCTGATGGTTGTCTTGAAGATAACCAGGGTTCTGATGGTTGTCTTGAAGATAACCAGGGTTCTGATGGTTGTCTAGAAGATAACCAGGGTTCTGATGGTTGTCTTGAAGATAACCAGGGTTCTGATGTTTGTCTTGAAGATAACCAGGGTTCTGATGTTTGTCTTGAAGATAACCTGGGTTCTGATGGTTGTCTTGAAGATAACCAGGGTTCTGATGGTTGTCTTGAAGATAACCAGGGTTCTGATGGTTGTCTTGAAGATAACCAGGGTTCTGATGTTTGTCTTGAAGATAACCAGGGTTCTGATGGTTGTCTTGATATCCAGGGTTCTGATGGTTGTCTAGAAGATAACCAGGGTTCTGATGGTTGTCTTGAAGATAACCAGGGTTCTGATGGTTGTCTTGATATCCAGGGTTCTGATGGTTGTCTTGATATCCAGGGTTCTGATGGTTGTCTAGAAGATAACCAGGGTTCTGATGGTTGTCTTGATATCCAGGGTTCTGATGGTTGTCTTGAAGATAACCAGGGTTCTGATGGTTGTCTTGAAGATAACCAGGGTTCTGATGGTTGTCTTGAAGATAACCAGGGTTCTGATGGTTGTCTTGATATCCAGGGTTCTGATGGTTGTCTTGAAGATATCCAGGGTTCTGATGGTTGTCTTGATAACCAGGGTTCTGATGGTTGTCTTGAAGATAACCAGGGTTCTGATGGTTGTCTTGAAGATACCCAGGGTTCTGATGGTTGTCTTGAAGATAACCAGGGTTCTGATGGTTGTCTTGAAGATAACCAGGGTTCTGATGGTTGTCTTGAAGATAACCAGGGTTCTGATGGTTGTCTTGAAGATAACCAGGGTTCTGATGGTTGTCTTGAAGATAACCAGGGTTCTGATGGTTGTCTTGAAGATAACCAGGGTTCTGATGGTTGTCTTGAAGATAACCAGGGTTCTGATGGTTGTCTTGAAGATATCCAGGGTTCTGATGGTTGTCTTGAAGATAACCAGGGTTCTGATGGTTGTCTGATGAAGATATCCAGGGTTCTGATGGTTGTCTTGATAACCAGGGTTCTGATGGTTGTCTTGAAGATAACCAGGGTTCTGATGGTTGTCTTGAAGATAACCAGGGTTCTGATGGTTGTCTTGAAGATAACCAGGGTTCTGATGGTTGTCTTGAAGATAACCAGGGTTCTGATGGTTGTCTTGAAGATAACCAGGGTTCTGATGTTTGTCTTGAAGATAACCAGGGTTCTGATGTTTGTCTTGAAGATAACCAGGGTTCTGATGTTTGTCTTGAAGATAACCAGGGTTCTGATGGTTGTCTGATGAAGGAAGAACGTTGATATGTCTTGGTCCCTTGACACTGACGTTTTCTCAGTGTATTCATTGCACCTTTGCTTGTCATGTGGGTTAATATGTACCATCGATCAGTCCTCTTAGTTTCTTGCGGAACTATTTATGTGAGTAGATTTTGGACCAATCCTTCTATAATTATCCAGGTGTAGATTATAATGTACCTGTCTTGCCTACGTTATGAGAGGGTACAGATCAAGGGACTTCAAACATTCCCAGCAATGTAAGTACTGGACCTGAGTCTGTGCGAGCATTGAAGGTTCTCTGCACATTCTCCAGGTTTGCAATTTCACCTACCTTGAACGGAGCTGTCAAGAATGCAGCAGTATTCCAGTTTAGAGCAAATTACTTGGAGAGTGTCATTATTGGCTTAGCAGCCCTTGTTTTGAAGGTTCTAGTTATCCAGTCTATCATTAGGTATCCCTGAAGGTTCTAGTTATCCAGCCTATCATTAGGTATCCCTGAAGGTTCTAGTTATCCAGCCTATCAGGCATCCCTGAAAGTTCTAGTTATCCAGCCTGTCAGGTATCCCTGAAGGTTCTAGTTATCTAGCATATCAGGTATCCCTGAAGGTTCTAGTTATCCAGTCTATCATTAAGTATCCCTGAAGGTTCTAGTTATCCAGTCTATCATTAAGTATCCCTGAAGGTTCTAGTTATCCAGTCTATCATTAAGTATCCCTGAAGGTTCTAGTTATCCAGTCTATCATTAAGTATCCCTGAAGGTTCTAGTTATCCAGCCTATCAGGTATCCATGAAAGTTCTAGTTATCCAGCCTGTCAGGTATTCCTGATGGTTCTAGTTATCTAACATATCAGGTATCCCTGAAGGTTCTAGTTATCCAGCCTATCAGGCATCCCTGAAAGTTCTAGTTATCCAGCCTGTCAGGTATCCCTGAAGGTTTTAGTTATCTAGCATATCAGGTATCCCTGAAGGTTCTAGTTATCCAGTCTATCATTAAGTATCCCTGAAGGTTCTAGTTATCCAGCCTATCAGGTATCCCTGAAAGTTCTAGTTATAAGAACATAAGAACGAAGGAACACTGCAGAAGGCCTACTGGCCCATGCGAGGCAGGTCCAAGTCCCTACCGGCTTAAGCCAATGCACCCAACCTAGTCAGGTCAGGTCACATTGACTTAAGGGAGGAACACGGCAACCGACCTGTTAGCACAAGCTATCAGGTCTAACTCACACCCACCCACATCTACTCATGTATTTATCCAACCTATTTTTAAAGCTACACAACGTTCTGGCCTCTATAACGGTACTTGGGAGTTTGTTCCACTCATCCACAACTCTATTACCAAACCAGTACTTTCCTATATCCCTCCTGAATCTGAATTTTTCCAACTTAAAACCATTGCTGCGAGTCCTGTCTAGGCTAGATATTTTCAGCACACTATTTACATCCCCTTTATTTATTCCTGTCTTCCACTTATAAACCTCAATCATATCCCCCCTAATTCTACGTCTTTCTAGAGAGTGCAGTTTCAGGGCCCTTAGTCTATCCTCATAGGGAAGGTTTCTGATACATGGGATCATCTTTGTCATCCTCCTTTGTACATTTTCCAGAGAATTTATATCCATTCTGTAATACGGTGACCAAAACTGTGCAGCATAATCTAAATGAGGCCTAACCAAGGATGTATAGAGTTGAAGAACAACCTGAGGACTCCTATTATTTATGCTTCTTGATATGAAGCCAAGGATTCTATTAGCTTTATTGCGAACACTTATGCACTGTTGTCTTGGTTTCAGATTACTGCTAACCAGAACTCCTAAATCTTTTTCGCAATCCGTAATATTAAGATCTACATTATTTAGTTTATATGTGGCATGGTTATTGTCCTGTCCAACATTTAGAACTTTGCATTTGTCTATATTAAACTGCATCTGCCACTTCTCCGACCACTGCATCAGTCTATTCAAATCTTCCTGGAGTGCTCGAATGTCCTCGTCAGAATGAATTCGACGGCCTATTTTGGTGTCATCGGCAAACTTGCCGATGTCGCTCTTTATGCCCTCATCTATGTCGTTTATGTAGATTGTGAACAGCAGGGGGCCCAACACTGACCCCTGTGGAACACCGCTCGTGACGCTTCCCCACTCTGATTTCTCCCCATTTATGCAAACTCTCTGCTGCCTCTTTGTCAACCATGCCTCTATCCAGGAAAAAATTTCTCCTCCTATTCCATGTGCTTTAATTTTCCTCAATAGTCTCTGATGTGGGACCCTGTCAAAAGCCTTACTGAAGTCCATATACACAATATCATATTCGTTACCATGATCTACCTCCTCAAATACCTTAGTGAAAAAAGTTAATAAATTCGTAAGGCAGGAACGTCCCTTTGTAAAACCATGCTGAGATTCGTTGATTAATTTATGCTTTTCAAGGTGGCTACGAACTGCCTCGGCAATTATTGATTCCATAAATTTTCCCACTATGGAGGTTAGGCTTATTGGTCTATAGTTCGAAGCTAAGGACCTGTCACCTGTTTTGAAAATAGGTATCACATTTGCCATTTTCCACTTATCTGGCACCATGCCAGTTTGTAGTGATATGTTGAAAAGATTAGCCAAAGGTGTGCTAAGCTCCTCTTTACATTCCTTTAGAACCCTTGCATACAGTTCATCAGGGCCTGGGGATTTGTTAGGTTTTAATTTATCTATTTGCCTAAGGACCATGTCACTTGTGACCCTAATAGTGCACAGTTTATTATCGTCCTGTTCTACATAATTTATCATTACTGGAATATCACTGGTATCCTCCTGTGTAAAAACTGAGAGGAAGTATGTGTTAAAAATTCTACACATTTCCTTATCACTGTCAGTGAGCTGACCCGAGGAACTTTTGAGTGGGCCTATCTTGTCCCTGATCTTACTTCTGTATACCTGAAAGAATCCTTTTGGGTTAGTCTTCGATTCTCTTGCAACTTTAACCTCATAATCTCTTTTTGCTTTTCTAATTCCCTTTTTTATTTCTCTCTTTAACTGAATATATCGATTTCTTAATTGCCCCTCTCCTCTTTTGATTTGCCTATATATGCCTCTCTTTTGACCAATCAGATATTTTAATCTATTGTTCATCCATTTAGGATCATTTTTGTTTGATCTGATTTCCCTATTTGGAACATAATTTGACTGAGCAGCTAGAACTATGCCCTGGAAAGCATCATATCGGCAACCATCACCACCTACCTGACCCCTAGTCAGGTCATTCCAGTTCAGCCCACCTAAGTAATTTTTCAGTCCTATGAAATCAGCCAAGCGAAAGTCAGGGACGGAGACTTGATTGCCATTATTAGGGGAATTCCATGATATGTTAAAACTGAGTGATTTGTGATCACTCTCCCCAAGCTCATCATTAACCTCAAGATTATTAATTAGTGTTTCCCTACTGGCAAGAACCAAGTCAAGGAGGTTATTTCCCCTAGTTGGCTCTGTCACAAACTGTTTTAAAAAACAATCCTGGATCGTATCAAGAAAGTCACCCGACTCTAAATTTCCTGTCAAATTGCTCCAGTCAATCTGTCTATAGTTGAAATCTCCCATTAGCACAACATTTTCGTATGTAGATGCCTTACGAATTTCGTCCCATAGAAGTTTACTGCACTCCCTATCAAGATTTGGGGCCCTGTAAATCACACCCAAAATTAGTTTTTCTCGGCCCTCGAGAAGCTGTAACCAAACAGATTCAGTGGCTGACGCTTCTAATTTAATATCTTGTCTAACACAACAATTTAAATTGTCTCTGACATACATCGCTACTCCACCACCTTTCCTGTTGACCCTGTCAGTGTGGAATAATTTATAGCCTTGTATGTGACATTCAGATGGCATCTCTCTATCTTTCAGATTGAGCCAGGTCTCTGTTATAGCAATAATATCTATGTTTCCTGCACTTGCAATTAATCTTAGCTCATCTATCTTATTTCTAACACTCCTGCTATTAGTATAGTAAACCTTAAGGGAGCTAGTCCCTTGCTGCCCTCTGCTGTCCCCCTTTGTTTTCTGACCTGTTCTATTGTCTTTATTTATAACTTCATGCTGAATGCCTTTTATACATTTACTGTTTCCAACCCTAGTGTTGCAACCTGCTTGTTTCCCACACACACCCATACCTCTATCTTCCATCAGTTTAAAATCATAGGCATTTCACCAATGGCCTTCTCAATCGAGTCTGCAAGTGCTACCACCCCAGCCCCAGAGAGATGAACCCCATCCCTTGCATACATATCATGTTTGCCATAAAAGTTGTTCCAGTTGTCAATGAATGGGATTGCAAGTTCCTTGCAGTATCTGTCTAGCCAGCAATTTACACCAATTGCCCTAGACAACCATTCATTTCCTACTCCCCTTCTAGGCAAGATGCTACATATGATTGGGATCCCTCCCTTAGACTTAATGAAATCTATAGCTGACCTGTACTTATCTAGCAGCTCTTCTCTCCTACCCTTCCCAATATCATTTCCACCAGCACTGAGACAGATAATGGGCTTGTTCCCATTACCTGACATGATATTATCCAGCCTGTTGACAATGTCCCCAACACCAGCTCCAGGGAAGCACACTCTATCTCTCATCTTCTTATTCCTATTACAAAAAGCACGGTCAACATATCTTACCTGAGAGTCACCAACCACAAGAATGCGCTTACCTTCATTAGCAGGGGCAGTAGTACCCTTACCTTCACTGGCCACTGAAGTACATTCATCCTGGAGAACAGAGAAGCGATTTCCTACCTTCAGATCTTCACTCTTAACTTTCCTTACTCTGATGCGCCTCCCATTACTGTGAACAACTCGCCACTTGTAGCAGGTGCTGGGCTGCACCTCACTGCTGGTACCCGTTGCTACCTCCCCACCTACAGCCTCCTCACAGTGAGAGACAGACTGCACCTCACTGCTAGAAGCCTCATTCCCCACATCTCCAACCACCTCACACTCTCTCCCAGGCCCATTGAGGTGGACCTTCAGCCTCCTAATCTCCTCCTGGAGAAGCAAGACCTCCTCCTTCAACTCTCCAAACTCAGTTTTTAAAACACTGCAGAAGCAAGCCATGCTTTGTAACCGTCCACGCTAATCCCCAAAGCAGCTCAGGGTCTGTGACCTCACGTGACGACTGACCACTGTCAGGTATCCCTGATGGTTCTAGTTATCTAACATATCAGGTATCCCTGAAGGTTCTAGTTATCCAGCCTATCAGGCATCCCTGAAAGTTCTAGTTATCCAGCCTGTCGGGTATCCCTGAAGGTTCTAGTTATCTAACATATCAGGTATCCCTGAAGGTTCTAGTTATCCAGTCTATCATTAAGTATCCCTGAAGGTTCTAGTTATCCAGCCTATCAGGTATCTCTGAAAGTTCTAGTTATCCAGTCTGTCAGGTATCCCTGAAGGTTCTAGTTATCTAACATATCAGGTATCCCTGAAGGTTCTAGTTATCTAACATATCAGGTATCCCTGAAGGTTCTAGTTATCCAGCCTATCAGGTATCCCTGAAGGTCGACCTTAAAGAGGTTTCCTGATTTTTTTCTTGCTTTATTTCTCTCATAACTCGAGAATTCCTTGTCGAATCGTCTTCAAATTTTCATCACTCGTGTACGATAACGAGGACTAGATTCTTGGCACAACTGGTATGTGTGGGTGCCTTATGACTAAAGTTGAACACATTTTCATCATCATGGTATGGCTCAGATAACTTGCAAAATCCTCAGTGGCAGAGCTTCATATGTTAAAAAAAAAAAATCTCGAAAATACGATGATGGAGAAGAATAAAACTGAGCAGTGTAGGTACTGAAGGTTTGATCATTTTATGTCTGAAATACTGTGAAATTTTTATTCTCATTAAATTACGGTAAATAAATTAGAATTTGCGTCGTCTAAACAGTTGTAATATTATTGGGTGAGTCGTCTTAGAGGCTAGACAGTCCTATCTGGAACACTGATGAAATAAGATATTTAGAAAATTTAATAAGAGATACGACTATCCTTTATTTTTATAAACATTGTTGCAAACTTTGATGTAGAATCGACCAATGTTGAACACATTCTGGCCAGTTGTTGATGGTGGCACCAGGTCCTAATAACAGCAATAATTAGCTTCTCCACAGTTGAACAGTCTTGTTCTGCGATCCTGTGTTTGGTTATTGCTCATAGATTCTCAATTGGGTTGAGGTCAGGAGAGTTTCCTGGACAATTTAGAATGTTTAGCTCACTCTCTCCGAAGAATGTCAACATTTTCTTGGAGGTGTAACATGGAGCAACATCCTGCTGGAAAATACCTTCTTGAGGAAACTGTTTACAATGGGGAGCAAATAAGTTAGCAGGATTGCCTTGTATTTGTCGGTGTCGATGGTTCCCTCAACAATAACGAGCCATCCAGGTCTTTATCATTCACACTACCACAAAATATCTTTGAGTGTTTGGGTGCTTGTTGAAAGTGTTCATTCCGTCTCACTACCACTCATCTCTACTCTCCTACTTTACTGCAACTTCCCTTAGCATTTCACAAAAGAAATATACCGAGAATGTGTGTTTGAGATATTACGTTAATATTTTTCCAGAGGTCAAACTGTAGGATAAAGTAGAAATATACTAACAACACCAGTTATTATTAATTCTGAAGAAAATTGACTTCAAAATGGGAGTTGTGTCGAGTGGTGAAGCGCGAGTGACCAGTACCTTTATACCTGTGATGAGTTCCCACAGTTTTTCTGCCACTGGAGCCCTGTTATAGTCCAGGCTCGTCTGGTGCTTGCCTGGTCAACCAGGCTGTTGGTGGCCCGTTTGACCCACATATCCATCACAGCCTGGCTGATCTGGCACCTGAAGTTATATGTCCATTTTCTTCTATACATGTTCCAGCAGTTTGTGATATCTTCTGGTAAGATGTTCAATAATCTGTGACCACCACTTTTGATAGTGTTGCCTGTGTTACGATATGAAGTGTGTTACACTGGGCTACTGATCCTTGATGGGGATCAGTTACTAGGTTGGCTATTGTCTAGGATCAACTCCCTAGATACTATTATACATGTACAGCTGTTGTTACGACAAGTGTTTACTGGCAAATCAATTCCCAGTACTAGAGTTAGGCAATCAATTTGTTGCAGGAAGTAATTATCCAGACGAGGATTTCTCGGTAATCCTGTGCAAGGGATTGTATATGACCAGAGAAGTCTTAGAAGTCAGATCAGACTAGAAGTGAGAGTGTTAGTCAGTGTGAGTGTTGAGGAGCCACTCTGAGCGAGTGTGAGAACCTACTTTGAGCAAGGGGGCTGTGAACCTACTCTGAGCAAGGATGGTGAGCCTACTCTGTGAACCTACTCTGAGCAAGGGCTGAGAACCTACTCTGAGCAAGGGCTGAGAACCTACTCTGAGCAAGGGTGGTGAGCCTACTCTGTGAACCTACTCTGAGCAAGGATGGTGAGCCTACTCTTTGAACCTACTCTGAGCAAGGGTGGTGAGCCTACTGTGAACCTACTCTGAGCAAGGGCTGAGAACCTACTCTGAGCAAGGGTGGTGAGCCTACTCTGTGAACCTACTCTGAGCAAGGGCTGAGAACCTACTCTGAGCAAGGGCTGAGAACCTACTGACGGTACCACTGAAAGGTAAGCTACCTGGAGGTTATTCCGGGAATCAACGCCCCCGCGGCCCGGTCCATGACCAGGCCTCCCGATGGATCAGGGCCTGATCAACTAGGCTGTTACTGCTGGCCGCACGCAGTCCGACGTACGAGCCACAGCCCGGCTGATCCGGCACTGACTTAAGGTATCTGTCCAGCTCTCTCTTGAAGGCAGCCAGGGGTTTATTGGTAATTCCCCTTATGCTTGGTGGGAGGCTGTTGAACAGTTTTGGGCCCCGGACACCTGACGTCAGGTTGGATCCCGTGACTTGGCATGAGACAGGTCAGTACCTGAACTAGTAACTGGCGCTCCAACTAGTGGTTTCCCACTACAAGAAACTGACATTCTTAATATAACACTTAACAAAACAGTATAATACAATACAATATTATTAATACACTATATATAATAAAATACACAGCAATATTCTACTGGAATATTTCTCAAATACAAATTGATTAAGGTCACGTAACACCCTGTATGAGCCTGAAGCCTTCAAGGAGCTCCTTTATGTTGCTGATGGGGCTCTTGATCTAAGGGACTGGAACTATCCTCCTCATACTTGTTTCAAACATGATTGCCGCCCATTCCCCGGGCAGTGCATGACCCAGTAAGTCAGGAAGAGAGAGGCACTTCAGTCAGTGTGTTGAGACCAAGTTGCCAGCATGGAGACATGTCTTATATAGGCAGTGTGAGGCTTCCCTTCACTCTTGACTATTATGTGAGGCTTCCCTTCACTCTTGACTATTATGTGAGGCTTCCCTTCACTCTTGACTATTATGTGAGGCTTCCCTTCACTCTTGACTATTATGTGAGGCTTCCCTTCACTCTTGACTATCATAGGTAATGTGAGGGTTCCCTTCACTCTTGACTATCATAGATAATGTGAGGGTTCCCTTCACTCTTGACTATCATAGGTAATGTGAGGGTTCCCTTCACTCTTGACTATTATGTGAGGCTTCCCTTCACTCTTGACTATTATGTGAGGCTTCCCTTCACTCTTGACTATCATAGGTAATGTGAGGCTTCCCTTCACTCTTGACTATCATAGTCAACACTGACCATCCACTCCACTAGTTTTAATATTCAACATACATACATATATACCTACATACATACATATATACATACATATATACATATATACCTACATACATACATATATACATACATATATACATACATATATACATACATATATACATACATATATACATGCATATATACATACATACCTACATACATACCTACATACATACATATATACATACATACATACATACATACATACATACAACTACTGGATCACTATGACATGGCCTTGGATGCACTGGAAGAAAATCAGAATGCAGATGTAATATACACAGACTTTGCAAAAGCATTTGACAAATTCGATCATGGCGTAATAGCGCATAAAATACGTGCTAAAGGAATAACTGGGAAAGTGGGGAGATGGATCTTCAACTTCCTAACAAATCGAACACAAAGAGTAGTGGTCAACAGAGTTAAATCGGAGGCTGCCATAGTGAAGAGCTCTGTTCCACAAGGCACAGTACTCGCCCCCATCCTCATATCAGACAGACAGAGATATACATCACAGCACCGTATCATCCTCTGCAGATGATACTAGGATCTGTGTGATGAATGGTTTGAAAAACCGACAAGTTGAAGATTGAGACACTTATGCAGCATATGGGAATCTTTATTCAGGACTTGGCAAGGAATCCTTGCCAAGTCCTGAATAAAGATTCCCATATGCTGCATAAGTGTCTCAATCATACTAGGATCTGTATGAGGCTGTCATCTGCTGAGGACGCGGTTAACCTCCAAGAAGATATAAACAAAGTTTTCCAGTGGGCAACGGTAAACAATATGATGTTCAATGAGGACAAATTCCAACTACTCCGTTATGGAAAACTGGAGGAGATAATAACTAGAACAGAGTATACTACTGACTTCGGCCATACAATAGAGCGGAAAAATAATGTAAGGGACCTGGGAGTAGTAATGTCTGAGGATCTCACTTTCAAGGATCACAACAGTGCCACGATCGCAAGTGCAAAGAAAGTGATAGGATGGATAATGAGAACTTTCAAAACGAGAGATGCCAAGCCAATGATGATCCTTTTCAAATCACTTGTTTTCTCTAGGCTGGAATACTGCTGTACATTAACATCTCCATTCAAGGCAGGTGAAATCGCAGATCTAGAGAGTGTACAGAGATCCTTCACTGCACGTATAAGTTCTGTCAAGCACCTTAACTACTGGGAACGCTTGGAAGCACTTGACTTGTACTCGTTGGAACGCAGGAGGGAGAGATATATCATAATCTACACTTGGAAAATCTTGGAAGGATTGGTCCCAAATCTGCACACAGAAATCACTCCCTACGAAAGTAAAAGACTGGGCAGGCGATGCAAAATGCCCCCAATAAAAAGTAGGGGCGCCATTGGTACACTAAGGGAAAACACCGTAAGTGTCCGGGGCCCAAGACTGTTCAACAGCCTCCCATCAAGCATTAGGGGAATTACCAATAAACCCCTGGCTGCCTTCAAGAGAGAGCTGGACAGATACCTAAAGTCAATGCCGGATCAGCCGGGCTGTGGCTCGTACGTTGGACTGCGTGCGGCCAGCAGTAACAGCCTAGTTGATCAGGCCCTGATCCATCGGGAGGCCTGGTCGTGGACCGGGCCGCGGGGGCGTTGATCCCCGGAATAACCTTCAGGTACATACATATATACCTATATACATACATACATACATATATATATGACCTGCTGGATGAATACGACGTGATAGTGTGACCTTCATGATCTGAAATGACCTGGATGAATATGACGTGATAGTGTGACCTTCATGATCTGAAATGACCTGGATGAATACGACGTGATAGTGTGACCTTCATGATCTGAAATGACCTGGATGAATATGACGTGATAGTCTGACCTTTATGATCTGAAGTGACCTGGATGAATATGACGTGATAGTGTGACCTTCATGATCTGAAGTGACCTGGATGAATATGACGTGATAGTCTGACCTTCATGATCTGAAGTGACCTGGATGAATATGACGTGATAGTGTGACCTTCATGATCTGAAGTGACCTGGATGAATATGACGTGATAGTGTGACCTTCATGATCTGAAGTGACCTGGATGAATATGACGTGATAGTGTGACCTTCATGATCTGAAGTGACCTGGATGAATATGACGTGATAGTGTGACTTTCATGGCCTGAAGTGACCTGGTTGAATATGACGTGAGTGTGACCTTCACGACCTAGATGAATATGGCGTTATAGTGTGACCTTCATGACCTGGATGAATATGGCGTTATAGTGTGACCTTCATGACCTGGATGAATATGACGTGGTAGTGTGACCTTCATGACCTGAAGTGACGTGAATGAATATGACGTGTGTAACCTGAAGTGACCTGCTGGATGAATATGACGTGGTAGTGTGACCATGACCTGGATGAATGACGTGAAAGTGTGACCTTGATGACCTGGATGAATATGACGTGATAGTGTGACCTTCATGACCTGGATGAATGACGTGATAGTGTGACCATGACCTGAAGTGACCTGGATGAATATGACGTGATAGTGTGACCTGAAGTGACCTGGGTGAATGACGCGATAGGAAGGTGGGCTGGGGGCCATGGGGCTGGGGGCCATCGGGCTAAGGGGGCCATGGGGCTGGGGGACCATGGGGCTGGGGGCCATGAGGCTGGGGGACCATGGGGCTGGGGGCCATGGGGCTTGGGGCCAAGGGGCTGGGGGGCCATGGGGCTGGGACACAGCCCCATGGCCATGGGGCTGTGTCCCAGACACAGCAGTGTCCCAGTCCCAGCAGTGTCCCAGTCCCAGCAGTGTCCCAGTCCCAGCAGTGTCCCAGACACAGCAGTGTCCCAGGCACGGCAGTGTCCCAGGCACGGCAGTGTCCCAGACACAGCAGTGTCCCAGACACAGCAGTGTCCCAGACACAGCAGTGTCCCAGACACAGCAGTGTCCCAGGCACAGCAGTGTCCCAGGCACAGCAGTGTCCCAGACACAGCAGTGTCCCACACACAGCAGCCTCCCAGACACAGCAGTGTCCCAGACACAGCAGTGTCCCAGACACAGCAGTGTCCCAGACACAGCAGTGTCCCAGACACAGCAGTGTCCAAGACACAGCAGTGTCCCACACACAGCAGTGTCCCACACACAGCAGTGTCCCACACACAGCAGTGTCCCACACAGCAGTGTCCCAGACACAGCAATGTCCCAGACACAGCAGTGTCCCAGACACAGCAGTGTCCCAGACACAGCAGTGTCCCACACACAGCAGTGTCCCAGACAGTGTCCCAGACACAGCAGTGTCCCAGACACAGCAGTGTCCCAGACACAGCAGTGTCCCAGACACAGCAGTGTCCCACAGTGTCCCAGACACAGCAGTGTCCCACACACAGCAGTGTCCCAGACACAGCAGTGTCCCAGACAGTGTCCCACACACAGCAGTGTCCCAGACACAGCAGTGTCCCACACACAGCAGTGTCCCAGACAGTGTCCCAGACACAGCAGTGTCCCAGATAGTGTCCCACACACAGCAGTGTCCCAGACAGTGTCCCACACAGTGTCCCAGACACAGCAGTGTCCCAGACACAGCAGTGTCCCAGACACAGCAGTGTCCCAGACACAGCAGTGTCCCAGACAGCAGTGTCCCAGACACAGCAGTGTCCCACACACAGCAGTGTCCCACACACAGCAGTGTCCCACACACAGCAGTGTCCCACACACAGCAGTGTCCCACACACAGCAGTGTCCCACACACACAGCAGTGTCCCACAGACACAGCAGTGTCCCACAGACACAGCAGTGTCCCACACACAGCAGTGTCCCACACACAGCAGTGTCCCACACACAGCAGTGTCCCACACACAGCAGTGTCCCAGACACAGCAGTGTCCCAGACACAGCAGTGTCCCAGACACAGCAGTGTCCCACACACAGCAGTGTCCCAGACACAGCAGTGTCCCAGACACAGTGTCCCAGACACAGCAGTGTCCCACACACAGCAGTGTCCCACACACAGCAGTGTCCCACACACAGCAGTGTCCCACACACAGCAGTGTCCCACACACAGCAGTGTCCCACACAGCAGTGTCCCACACACAGCAGTGTCCCACACGCAGCAGTGTCCCACACGCAGCAGTGTCCCAGACACAGCAGTGTCCCGGACACAGCAGTGTCCCGGACACAGCAGTGTCCCGGACACAGCAGTGTCCCGGACACAGCAGTGTCCCGGACACAGCAGTGTCCCAGACACAGCAGTGTCCCAGACACAGCAGTGTCCCAGACACAGCAGTGTCCCAGACACAGCAGTGTCCCAGACACAGCAGTGTCCCAGACACAGCAGTGTCCCAGACACAGCAGTGTCCCAGACACAGCAGTGTCCCACACACAGCAGTGTCCCACACACAGCAGTGTCCCAGACACAGCAGTGTCCCACACACAGCAGTGTCCCACACAGTGTCCCAGACACAGCAGTGTCCCACACACAGCAGTGTCCCACACAGTGTCCCACAGTGTCCCACAGTGTCCCACAGTGTCCCACACACAGGGTCATACAACTGTGTACTCAGCCAGCAACACAAGACCACTACCACTCACTATAATATTCCACCCAGAAGTCTGGATAGTTCAGTTGTGTGACAGTTGGTAACAACCACTGATACTGTACCAGTCCGTCCACTGAGGTCTAGCAAGACACCTTCAGAACCTACAGACCTTTAGCGCAGATGTTCCACTATATCAAAGTATTTTAGACAGTTTTAAGAGGCGCGTGAGTTTACCTGTCTCATAATATCAGGTTTATTTTTCCACTATAATCTATCTTGTCCATAATTATTATCGCATTTGCTTTGTCTGCTTTCGTAAGGTGAAGTCCAGGATCTTAATTCATGGTATAACTTAACAAATCTCCGAGGACAATATTGTGAGCACAGCTCACACCTCTACAACATAGTTGTCATCAAAGATTTCTTAAGTTATTCCGTGAATTAAGGAAAGATCCTGGAGTTCACCTTACGTAAGCAGACAAAGGAAGTGCGATAATAATTATGGACAAGGTAGATTATAGTGGAAACATAACATATTAGAAGAGAGGGGAACTAAGGTGCCAGTTTAGAAGCCAGTTTGGTCATGTCATGGATCCACAATAATTGACCAAGTCTGGAAGAACAACGTGAGTTTAGAGTAGGTGGTTGTTGCCTCTCGTAGCTGCTGCACCACCTGGTCTTGCTTACACTGGAAGACAAGCAAAATGTGGATGTACTCTCTATATGCCTTTGCGATCCCAGAGCTTTGTGCTGCCAGAGCCCGGCCTCGGGTCAGGCTCGTCTGGTGCACACAGACTGCTTTAATAACTCACACAATGCGTGCCCCGGGTATAACTGCAGAAATGGGCAGATAAATATTTAAGTTCTTAACAAAGAGAACCCAAAACAACAGTGAAAATGATGAAATCAGAGTCTACCAGAGTGAAGAATCTTGGTGTCAGACACACAGTGGACGTCTAGTTGTGAGACGTGTGTGACATCTCTGGAAGTATCCTGAGCAAGACGCAGCAGACGTGTGTGACATCTCTGGAAGTATCCTGAGCAAGACACAGCAGACGTGTGTGACATCTCTGGAAGTATCCTGAGCAAGACGCAGCAGACGTGTGTGACATCTCTGGAAGTATCCTGAGCAAGACGCAGCAGACGTGTGTGACATCTCTGGAAGTATCCTGAGCAAGACGCAGCAGACGTGTGTGACATCTCTGGAAGTATCCTGAGCAAGACGCAGCAGACGTGTGTGACATCTCTGGAAGTATCCTGAGCAAGACGCAGCAGACGTGTGTGACATCTCTGGAAGTATCCTGAGCAAGACGCAGCATCACTGCTAATATTGATACAATTACTCACAAAATATTACGTAAATTGACATTGATGCGACTGTGGTACTTTGTGGCAACGTTCCTCTCTCCATGACCTTTGTGGCAACGTTCCTCTCTCCATGACCTTTGTGGCAACGTTCCTCTCTCCATGACCTTTGTGGCAACGTTCCTCTCTCCATGACCTTTGTGGCAACGTTCCTCTCTCCAGGACCTTTGTGGCAACGTTCCTCTCTCCATGACCTTTGTGGCAACGTTCCTCTCTCCATGACCTTTGTGGCAACGTTCCTCTCTCCATGACCTTTGTGGCAACGTTCCTCTCTCCAGGACCTTTGTGGCAACGTTCCTCTCTCCATGACCTTTGTGGCAACGTTCCTCTCTCCAGGAACTTTGTGGCAACGTTCCTCTCTCCATGACCTTTGTGGCAACGTTCCTCTCTCCATGACCTTTGTGGCAACGTTCCTCTCTCCAGGAACTTTGTGGCAACGTTCCTCTCTCCAGGACCTTTGTGGCAACGTTCCTCTCTCCAGGACCTTTGTGGCAACGTTCCTCTCTCCATGACCTTTGTGGCAACGTTCCTCTCTCCAGGAACTTTGTGGCAACGTTCCTCTCTCCAGGACCTTTGTGGCAACGTTCCTCTCTCCAGGACGTTTGTGGCAACGTTCCTCTCTCCAGGACCTTTGTGGCAACGTTCCTCTCTCCACGACCTTTGTGACAACGTTCCTCTCTCCAGGAACTTAGTGGCAACGTTCCTCTCTACACGACCTTTGTGGCAACGTTCCTCTCTCCACGACCTTTGTGGCAACGTTCCTCTCTCCAGGAACTTTGTGGCAACGTTCCTCTCTCCAGGAACTTTGTGGCAACGTTCCTCTCTCCAGGAACTTTGTGGCAACGTTCCTGTCTCCACGACCTTTGTGGCAACGTTCCTGTCTCCACGACCTTTGTGGCAACGTTCCTCTCTCCAGGAACTTTGTGGCAACGTTCCTCTCTCCAGGAACTTTGTGGCAACGTTCCTCTCTCCAGGACCTTTGTGGCAACGTTCCTCTCTCCAGGAACTTTGTGGCAACGTTCCTCCACGACCTTTGTGGTAACGTTCCTCTCTCCAGGAACTTTGTGGCAACGTTCCTCTCTCCACGACCTTTGTGGTAACGTTCCTCTCTCCAGGAACTTTGTGGCAACGTTCCTCTCTCCAGGAACTTTGTGGCAACGTTCCTCTCTCCAGGAACTTTGTGGCAACGTTCCTCTCTCCAGGAACTTTGTGGCAACGTTCCTCTCCAGGAACTTTGTGGCAACGTTCCTCTCTCCAGGACCTTTGTGGCAACGTTCCTCTCTCCATGACCTTTGTGGCAACGTTCCTCTCTCCATGACCTTTGTGGCAACGTTCATCTCTCCACGACCTTTGTGGCAACGTTCATCTTTCCACGAACTTTGTGGCAACGTTCCTCTCTCCACGACCTTTGTGGCAACGTTCCTCTCTCCACGACCTTTGTGGCAACGTTCCTCTCTCCACGACCTTTGTGGCAACGTTCCTCTCTCCATGACCTTTGTGGCAACGTTCCTCTCTCCATGACCTTTGTGGCAACGTTTCTCTCTCCAGGACGTTTGTGGCAACGTTCCTCTCTCCATGACCTTTGTGGCAACGTTCCTCTCTCCATGACCTTTGTGGCAACGTTCCTCTCTCCAGGAACTTTGTGGCAACGTTCCTCTCTCCAGGACCTTTGTGGCAACGTTCCTCTCTCCAGGACCTTTGTGGCAACGTTCCTCTCTCCAGGACCTTTGTGGCAACGTTCCTCTCTCCACGACCTTTGTGACAACGTTCCTCTCTCCAGGAACTTAGTGGCAACGTTCCTCTCTACACGACCTTTGTGGCAACGTTCCTCTCTCCACGACCTTTGTGGCAACGTTCCTCTCTCCAGGAACTTTGTGGCAACGTTCCTCTCTCCAGGAACTTTGTGGCAACGTTCCTGTCTCCACGACCTTTGTGGCAACGTTCCTGTCTCCACGACCTTTGTGGCAACGTTCCTGTCTCCACGACCTTTGTGGCAACGTTCCTCTCTCCAGGACCTTTGTGGCAACGTTCCTCTCTCCAGGACCTTTGTGGCAACGTTCCTCTCTCCAGGACCTTTGTGGCAACGTTCCTCTCTCCAGGACCTTTGTGGCAACGTTCCTCTCTCCAGGAACTTTGTGGCAACGTTCCTCTCTCCAGGAACTTTGTGGCAACGTTCCTCTCTCCATGACCTTTGTGGCAACGTTCCTCTCTCCATGACCTTTGTGGCAACGTTCCTCTCTCCAGGACCTTTGTGGCAACGTTCCTCTCTCCATGACCTTTGTGGCAACGTTCCTCTCTCCATGACCTTTGTGGCAACGTTCCTCTCTCCATGACCTTTGTGGCAACGTTCCTCTCTCCAGGACCTTTGTGGCAACGTTCCTCTCTCCATGACCTTTGTGGCAACGTTCCTCTCTCCAGGAACTTTGTGGCAACGTTCCTCTCTCCATGACCTTTGTGGCAACGTTCCTCTCTCCATGACCTTTGTGGCAACGTTCCTCTCTCCAGGAACTTTGTGGCAACGTTCCTCTCTCCAGGACCTTTGTGGCAACGTTCCTCTCTCCAGGACCTTTGTGGCAACGTTCCTGTCTCCACGACCTTTGTGGCAACGTTCCTGTCTCCACGACCTTTGTGGCAACGTTCCTGTCTCCACGACCTTTGTGGCAACGTTCCTCTCTCCAGGACCTTTGTGGCAACGTTCCTCTCTCCAGGACCTTTGTGGCAACGTTCCTCTCTCCATGACCTTTGTGGCAACGTTCCTCTCTCCAGGAACTTTGTGGCAACGTTCCTCTCTCCATGACCTTTGTGGCAACGTTCCTCTCTCCATGACCTTTGTGGCAACGTTCCTCTCTCCAGGAACTTTGTGGCAACGTTCCTCTCTCCAGGACCTTTGTGGCAACGTTCCTCTCTCCAGGACCTTTGTGGCAACGTTCCTCTCTCCAGGACCTTTGTGACAACGTTCCTCTCTCCAGGACCTTTGTGGCAACGTTCCTCTCTCCAGGACCTTTGTGGCAACGTTCCTCTCTCCAGGACCTTTGTGACAACGTTCCTCTCTCCAGGAACTTAGTGGCAACGTTCCTCTCTACACGACCTTTGTGGCAACGTTCCTCTCTCCACGACCTTTGTGGCAACGTTCCTCTCTCCAGGAACTTTGTGGCAACGTTCCTCTCTCCAGGAACTTTGTGGCAACGTTCCTGTCTCCACGACCTTTGTGGCAACGTTCCTGTCTCCACGACCTTTGTGGCAACGTTCCTCTCTCCAGGAACTTTGTGGCAACGTTCCTCTCTCCAGGAACTTTGTTGCAACGTTCCTCTCTCCAGGACCTTTGTGGCAACGTTCCTCTCTCCAGGAACTTTGTGGCAACGTTCCTCCACGACCTTTGTGGTAACGTTCCTCTCTCCAGGAACTTTGTGGCAACGTTCCTCTCTCCACGACCTTTGTGGTAACGTTCCTCTCTCCAGGAACTTTGTGGCAACGTTCCTCTCTCCAGGAACTTTGTGGCAACGTTCCTCTCTCCAGGAACTTTGTGGCAACGTTCCTCTCTCCAGGAACTTTGTGGCAACGTTCCTCTCCAGGAACTTTGTGGCAACGTTCCTCTCTCCAGGACCTTTGTGGCAACGTTCCTCTCTCCATGACCTTTGTGGCAACGTTCCTCTCTCCATGACCTTTGTGGCAACGTTCCTCTCTCCAGGACCTTTGTGGCAACGTTCCTCTCTCCATGACCTTTGTGGCAACGTTCATCTCTCAGAGACCTGGCTCAATCTGAAAGATAGAGAGATGCCCTCTGAATGTCACATACAAGGCTATAAATTATTCCACACTGACAGGGTCAACAGGAAAGGTGGTGGAGTAGCGATGTATGTCAGAGACAATTTAAATTGTTGTGTTAGACAAGATATTAAATTAGAAGCGTCAGCCACTGAATCTGTTTGGTTACAGCTTCTCGAGGGCCGAGAAAAACTAATTTTGGGTGTGATTTACAGGGCCCCAAATCTTGATAGGGAGTGCAGTAAACTTCTATGGGACGAAATTCGTAAGGCATCTACATACGAAAATGTTGTGCTAATGGGAGATTTCAACTATAGACAGATTGACTGGAGCAATTTGACAGGAAATTTAGAGTCAGGTGACTTTCTTGATACGATCCAGGATTGTTTTTTAAAACAGTTTGTGACAGAGCCAACTAGGGGAAATAACCTCCTTGACTTGGTTCTTGCCAGTAGGGAAACACTAATTAATAATCTTGAGGTTAATGATGAGCTTGGGGAAAGTGATCACAAATCACTCAGTTTTAATATATCATGGAATTCCCCTAATAATGGCAATCAAGTCTCCGTCCCTGACTTTCGCTTGGCTGATTTCATAGGACTGAAAAATTACTTAGGTGGGCTGAACTGGAATGACCTGACTAAGGGTCAGGTAGGTGGTGATGGTTGCCGATATGATGCTTTCCAGGGCATAGTTCTAGCTGCTCAGTCAAATTATGTTCCAAATAGGGAAATCAGATCAAACAAAAATGATCCTAAATGGATGAACAATGATAAATTATGTAGAACAGGACGATAATAAACTGTGTACTATTAGGGTCACAAGTGACATGGTCCTTAGGCAAATAGATAAATTAAAACCTAACAAATCCCCAGGCCCTGATGAACTGTATGCAAGGGTTCTAAAGGAATGTAAAGAGGAGCTTAGCACACCTTTGGCTAATCTTTTCAACATATCACTACAAATTGGCATGGTGCCAGATAAGTGGAAAATGGCAAATGTGATACCTATTTTCAAAACAGGTGACAGGTCCTTAGCTTCGAACTATAGACCAATAAGCCTAACCTCCATAGTGGGAAAATTTATGGAATCAATAATTGCCGAGGCAGTTCGTAGCCACCTTGAAAAGCATAAATTAATCAACGAATCTCAGCATGGTTTTACAAAGGGGCGTTCCTGCCTTACGAATTTATTAACTTTTTTCACTAAGGTATTTGAGGAGGTAGATCATGGTAATGAATATGATATTGTGTATATGGACTTCAGTAAGGCTTTTGACAGGGTCCCACATCAGAGACTATTGAGGAAAATTAAAGCACATGGAATAGGAGGAGAAATTTTTTCCTGGATAGAGGCATGGTTGACAAATAGGCAGCAGAGAGTTTGCATAAATGGGGAGAAATCAGAGTGGGGAAGTGTCACGAGCGGTGTTCCACAGGGGTCAGTGTTGGGCCCCCTGCTGTTCACAATCTACATAAACGACATAGATGAGGGCATAAAGAGCGACATCGGCAAGTTTGCCGATGACACCAAAATAGGCCGTCGAATTCATTCTGACGAGGACATTCGAGCACTCCAGGAAGATTTGAATAGACTGATGCAGTGGTCGGAGAAGTGGCAGATGCAGTTTAATGTAGACAAATGCAAAGTTCTAAATGTTGGACAGGACAATAACCATGCCACATATAAACTAAATAATGTAGATCTTAATATTACGGATTGCGAAAAAGATTTAGGAGTTCTGGTTAGCAGTAATCTGAAACCAAGACAACAGTGCATAAGTGTTCGCAATAAAGCTAATAGAATCCTTGGCTTCATATCAAGAAGCATAAATAATAGGAGTCCTCAGGTTGTTCTTCAACTCTATACATCCTTGGTTAGGCCTCATTTAGATTATGCTGCACAGTTTTGGTCACCTTATTACAGAATGGATATAAATTCTCTGGAAAATGTACAAAGGATGACAAAGTTGATCCCATGTATCAGAAACCTTCCCTATGAGGATAGACTAAGGGCCCTGAATCTGCACTCTCTAGAAAGACGTAGAATTAGGGGGGATATGATTGAGGTGTATAAATTTAAGACAGGAATAAATAAAGGGGATGTAAATAGTGTGCTGAAAATATCTAGCCTAGACAGGACTCGCAGCAATGGTTTTAAGTTGGAAAAATTCAGATTCAGGAAGGATATAGGAAAGTACTGGTTTGGTAATAGAGTTGTGGATGAGTGGAACAAACTCCCAAGTACCGTTATAGAGGCCAGAACGTTGTGTAGCTTTAAAAATAGGTTGGATAAATACATGAGTGGATGTGGGTGGGTGTGAGTTAGACCTGATAGCTTGTGCTACCAGGTCGGTTGCCGTGTTCCTCCCTTAAGTCAATGTGACCTGACCTGACTAGGTTGGGTGCATTGGCTTAAGCCGGTAGGAGACTTGGACCTGCCTCGCATGGGCATGTAGGCCTTCTGCAGTGTTCCTTCGTTCTTATGTTCTTATGTTCTTATGAACTTTGTGGCAACGTTCCTCTCTCCACGACCTTTGTGGCAACGTTCCTCTCTCCACGACCTTTGTGGCAACGTTCCTCTCTCCATGACCTTTGTGGCAACGTTCCTCTCTCCATGACCTTTGTGGCAACGTTCCTCTCTCCATGACCTTTGTGGCAACGTACCTCTCTCCATGACCTTTGTGGCAACGTTCCTCTCTCCATGACCTTTGTGGCAACGTTCCTCTCTCCAGGAACTTTGTGGCAACGTTCCTCTCTCCAGGAACTTTGTGGCAACGTTCCTCTCTCCAGGACCTTTGTGGCAACGTTCCTCTCTCCAGGACCTTTGTGGCAACGTTCCTCTCTCCAGGAACTTTGTGGCAACGTTCCTCTCTCCAGGAACTTTGTGGCAACGTTCCTCTCTCCAGGAACTTTGTGGCAACGTTCCTCTCTCCAGGAACTTTGTGGCAACGTTCCTCTCTCCAGGAACTTTGTGGCAACGTTCCTCTCTCCAGGAACTTTGTGGCAACGTTCCTCTCTCCAGGAACTTTGTGGCAACGTTCCTCTCTCCAGGAACTTTGTGGCAACGTTCCTCTCTCCAGGAACTTTGTGGCAACGTTCCTCTCTCCAGGAACTTTGTGGCAACGTTCCTCTCTCCAGGAACTTTGTGGCAACGTTCCTCTCTCCAGGAACTTTGTGGCAACGTTCCTCTCTCCAGAAACTTTGTTGCAACGTTTCTCTCTCCAGAGCCTTTGTGGCAACGTTCCTCTCTCCACGACCTTTGTGGCAACGTTCCTCTCTACGACCTTTGTGGCAACGTTCCTCTCTCCATGACCTTTCTGGCAACGTTCCTCTCTCCACGACCTTTGTGGCAACGACCCTCTCTCAACGACCTTTGTGGCAACGATCCTCTCTCGACCTTTGTGGCAACGTTCCTCTCTCCATAACCTTTGTGGCAACGTTCCTCTCTCCACGACCTTTGTGGCAACGTTCCTCTCTCCACGACCTTTGTGGCAACGCTCCTCTCTCCACGACCTTTGTGGCAACGCTCCTCTCTCCACGACCTTTGTGGCAACGTTCCTCTCTCCATAACCTTTGTGGCAACGCTCCTCTCTCCACGACCTTTTTGGCAACGCTCCTCTCTCCAGGACCTTTGTGGCAACGTTACTCTCTCCATGACCTTTGTGGCAACGTTCCTCTCTCCACGACCTTTGTGGCAACGTTACTCTCTCCAGGACCTTTGTGGCAACGTTCCTCTCTCCAGGACCTTTGTGGCAACGTTCCTCTCTCCAGGACCTTTGTGGCAACGTTCCTCTCTCCAGGACCTTTGTGGCAGCGTTCCTCTCTCCAGAACCTTTGTGGCAGCGTTCCTCTCTCCAGGAACTTTGTGGCAACGTTCCTCTCTCCAGGACCTTTGTGGCAACGTTCCTCTCTCCAGGACCTTTGTGGCAACGTTCCTTTCTCCAGGACCTTTGTGGCAACGTTCCTCTCTCCAGGACCTTTGTGGCAACGTTCCTCTCTCCAGGAACTTTGTGGCAACGTTTCTCTCTCCAGGACCTTTGTGGCAACGTTCCTCTCTCCAGGACCTTTGTGGCAACGTTCCTCTCTCCACGAACTTTGTGGCAACGTTCCTCTCTCCACGAACTTTGTGGCAACGTTCCTCTCTCCAGTACCTTTGTGGCAAAGTTCCTCTCTCCAGGAACTTTGTGGCAACGTTCCTCTCTCCAGGAACTTTGTGGCAACGTTTCTCTCTCCAGGACTTTTGTGGCAACGTTCCTCTCTCCACGACCTTTGTGGCAACGTTCCTTTCTCCAGGAACTTTGTGCAACGTTTCTCTCTCCAGGAACGTTGTCTCTCTCCAGGAACTTTGTGGCAACGTTTCTCTCTCCAGGACCTTTGTGGCAACGTTCCTCTCTCCAGGAACTTTGTGGCAACGTTTCTCTCTCCAGGACCTTTGTGGCAACGTTCCTCTCTCCAGGAACTTTGTGGCAACGTTTCTCTCTCCAGGAACTTTGTGGCAACGTTTCTCTCTCCAGGAACTTTGTGGCAACGTTTCTCTCTCCAGGAACTTTGTGGCAACGTTTCTCTCTCCAGGACCTTTGTGGCAACGTTCCTCTCTCCAGGAACTTTGTGGCAACGTTTCTCTCTCCAGGAACTTTGTGGCAACGTTTCTCTCTCCAGGAACTTTGTGGCAACGTTTCTCTCTCCAGGACCTTTGTGGCAACGTTCCTCTCTCCAGGAACTTTGTGGCAACGTTTCTCTCTCCAGGACCTTTGTGGCAACGTTCCTCTCTCCAGGAACTTTGTGGCAACGTTTCTCTCTCCAGGACCTTTGTGGCAACGTTCCTCTCCAGGAACTTTGTGGCAACGTTTCTCTCTCCAGGACCTTTGTGGCAACGTTTCTCTCTCCATGACCTTTGTGGCAACGTTTCTCTCTCCAGGACCTTTGTGGCAACGTTCCTCTCTCCAGGAACTTTGTGGCAACGTTCCTCTCTCCAGGACCTTTGTGGCAACGTTCCTCTCCAGGACCTTTGTGGCAACGTTCCTCTCCAGGACCTTTGTGGCAACGTTCCTCTCTCCAGGAACTTTGTGGCAACGTTCCTCTCTCCAGGACCTTTGTGGCAACGTTCCTCTCTCCAGGACCTTTGTGGCAACGTTACTCTCTCCAGGAACTTTGTGGCAACGTTCCTCTCTCCAGGAACTTTGTGGCAACGTTTCTCTCTCCAGGAACTTTGTTAAGGGTCACTTCTTAACACAGCTCCTGGACACAGATACCTAACCACCATAAAATGTTACAGTAGTTATTCTTGTGGTTTACCTAACGAGGTAGAGTGTATCTAGTTGCGTCACTAGTTGCGTCACTAGTTGCGTCACTGCTGAACTTGTCTCTACAAACTACAGCAGATTATTGTTAATTATTGACCATATAAGGAAACCCAGACTAACAGTGAAAGTGATGGTGAACCACTCACTGTCACCTGCTGGTGTGATGGTGAACCACTCACTGTCACCTGCTGGTGTGATGGTGAACCACTCACTGTCACCTGCTGGTGTGATGGTGAACCACTCACTGTCACCTGCTGGTGTGATGGTGAACCACTCACTGCCACCTGCTGGTGTGATGGTGAACCACTCACTGTCACCTGCTGGTGTGATAGTGAACCGATCACTGTCACCTGCTGGTGTGATAGTGAACCACTCACTGCCACCTGCTGGTGTGATGGTGAACCACTCACTGCCACCTGCTGGTGTGATGGTGAACCACTCACTGCCACCTGCTGGTGTGGTAATGAACCACTCACTGTCACCTGCTGGTGTGATAGTGAACCGATCACTGTCACCTGCTGGTGTGATAGTGAACCACTCACTGTCACCTGCTGGTGTGATGGTGAACCACTCACTGCCACCTGCTGGTGTGATGGTGAACCACTCACTGCCACCTGCTGGTGTGATAGTGAACCACTCACTGCCACCTGCTGGTGTGATGGTGAACCACTCACTGCCACCTGCTGGTGTGGTAATGAACCACTCACTGTCACCTGCTGGTGTGATAGTGAACCGATCACTGTCACCTGCTGGTGTGATAGTGAACCACTCACTGCCACCTGCTGGTGTGATGGTGAACCACTCACTGCCACCTGCTGGTGTGATGGTGAACCACTCACTGTCACCTGCTGGTGTGATGGTGAACCACTCACTGTCACCTGCTGGTGTGATGGTGAACCACTCACTGTCACCTGCTGGTGTGATGGTGAACCACTCACTGTCACCTGCTGGTGTGATGGTGATAGTGTTGATAGGTGCTGTGACTGTTGTAAACCCATGATGTAACACTACCAGTCGTCAAGATGACTGTTGTTAACCCATGATGTAACACTACCAGTCGTCAAGATGACTGTTGTTAACCCATGATGTAACACTACCAGTCGTCAAGATGACTGTTGTTAACCCATGATGTAACACTACCAGTCGTCAAGATGACTGTTGTTAACCCATGATGTAACACTACCAGTCGTCAAGATGACTGTTGTTAACCCATGATGTAACACTACCAGTCGTCAAGATGACTGTTAACCCATGATGTAACACTACCAGTCGTCAAGATGACTGTTGTTAACCCATGATGTAACACTACCAGTCGTCAAGATGACTGTTGTTAACCCATGATGTAACACTACCAGTCGTCAAGATGACTGCTGTTAACCCATGATGTAACACTACCAGTCGTCAAGATGACTGCTGTTAACCCATGATGTAACACTACCAGTCGTCAAGATGACTGTTGTTAACCCATGATGTAACACTACCAGTCGTCAAGATGACTGTTGTTAACCCATGATGTAACACTACCAGTCGTCAAGATGACTGTTGTTAACCCATGATGTAACACTACCAGTCGTCAAGATGACTGTTGTTAACCCATGATGTAACACTACCAGTCGTCAAGATGACTGTTGTTAACCCATGATGTAACACTACCAGTCGTCAAGATGACTGTTGTTAACCCATGATGTAACACTACCAGTCGTCAAGATGACTGTTGTTAACCCATGATGTAACACTACCAGTCGTCAAGATGACTGTTGTTAACCCATGATGTAACACTACCAGTCGTCAAGATGACTGTTGTTAACCCATGATGTAACACTACCAGTCGTCAAGATGACTGTTGTTAACCCATGATGTAACACTACCAGTCGTCAAGATGACTGTTGTTAACCCATGATGTAACACTACCAGTCGTCAAGATGACTGTTGTTAACCCATGATGTAACACTACCAGTCGTCAAGATGACTGTTGTTAACCCATGATGTAACACTACCAGTCGTCAAGATGACTGTTGTTAACCCATGATGTAACACTACCAGTCGTCAAGATGACTGTTGTTAACCCATGATGTAACACTACCAGTCGTCAAGATGACTGTTGTTAACCCATGATGTAACACTACCAGTCGTCAAGATGACTGTTGTTAACCCATGATGTAACACTACCAGTCGTCAAGATGACTGTTGTTAACCCATGATGTAACACTACCAGTCGTCAAGATGACTGTTGTTAACCCATGATGTAACACTACCAGTCGTCAAGATGACTGTTGTTAACCCATGATGTAACACTACCAGTCGTCAAGATGACTGTTGTTAACCCATGATGTAACACTACCAGTCGTCAAGATGACTGTTGTTAACCCATGATGTAACACTACCAGTCGTCAAGATGACTGTTGTTAACCCATGATGTAACACTACCAGTCGTCAAGATGACTGTTGTTAACCCATGATGTAACACTACCAGTCGTCAAGATGACTGTTGTTAACCCATGATGTAACACTACCAGTCGTCAAGATGACTGTTGTTAACCCATGATGTAACACTACCAGTCGTCAAGATGACTGTTGTTAACCCATGATGTAACACTACCAGTCGTCAAGATGACTGTTGTTAACCCATGATGTAACACTACCAGTCGTCAAGATGACTGTTGTTAACCCATGATGTAACACTACCAGTCGTCAAGATGACTGTTGTTAACCCATGATGTAACACTACCAGTCGTCAAGATGACTGTTAACCCATGATGTAACACTACCAGTCGTCAAGATGACTGTTGTTAACCCATGATGTAACACTACCAGTCGTCAAGATGACTGTTGTTAACCCATGATGTAACACTACCAGTCGTCAAGATGACTGTTGTTAACCCATGATGTAACACTACCAGTCGTCAAGATGACTGTTGTTAACCCATGATGTAACACTACCAGTCGTCAAGATGACTGTTGTTAACCCATGATGTAACACTACCAGTCGTCAAGATGACTGTTGTTAACCCATGATGTAACACTACCAGTCGTCAAGATGACTGTTGTTAACCCATGATGTAACACTACCAGTCGTCAAGATGACTGTTGTTAACCCATGATGTAACATGATGTACCTTGCTGTGTCTGAGGTGGTGTGTGATGTGGTATTGGAGGGGTGGTTGAGAGGGTGGAGGAGTGGGTGGGGAGGGCGGGGGCGGGGAGGTGGGGTGAGTTGTGCAACATCACCTGGTCAAATAGAGGCGGAGCATTGTGGGTGCCTCTTGCCCACCCACCACCATGCCTGGGTGGGTGGGTCCGCCCACCACCATGCCTGGGTGGGTGGGTCCGCCCACCACCATGCCCTGGTGGGTGGGTCCGCCCACCACCATGCCTGGGTGGGTGGGTCCGCCCACCACCATGCCCGGGTGGGTGGGTCCGCCCACCACCATGCCTGGGTGGGTGGGTCCGCCCACCACCATGCCTGGGTGGGTGGGTCCGTCCACCACCATGCCTGGGTGGGTGGGTCCGCCCACCACCATGCCTGGGTGGGTGAGTCCGCCCATCACCATGCCTGGGTGGGTGGGTCCGCCCACCACCATGCCTGGGTGGGTGGGTGCTCCCACCACCATGCCTGGGGTGGGTGAGTCCGCCCACCACCATGCCTGGGTGGGTGGGTCCGCCCACCACCATGCCTGGGGTGGGTGAGTCCGCCCACCACCATGCCTGGGTGGGTGAGTCCGCCCACCACCATGCCTGGGGTGGGTGGGTCCGCCCACCACCATGCCTGGGGTGGGTGAGTCCGCCCACCACCATGCCTGGGGTGGGTGAGTCCGCCCACCACCATGCCTGGGGTGGGTGAGTCCGCCCACCACCATGCCTGGGTGAGTGAGTCCGCCCACCACCATGCCTGGGGTGGGTGGGTCCGCCCACCACCATACCTGGGGTGGGTGGGTCCGCCCACCACCAGGCCTGGAGTGGGTGGGTCCGCCCACCACCATGCCTGGGGTGGGTGGGTCCGCCCACCACCATGCCTGGGGTGGGTGGGTCCGCCCACCACCATGCCTGGGGTGGGTGGGTCCGCCCACCACCATGCCTGGGGTGGGTGGGTCCGCCCACCACCATGCCTGGGGTGGGTGGGTCCGCCCACCACCATGCCTGGGGTGGGTGGGTCCGCCCACCACCATGCCTGGGGTGGGTGGTCAGTTATACACACATTCCTCTGTATTGTGCATTAAGGTAAGAGAGAAGTCTACCTGTGAGAGAAGTGGCAAGTATTGGTGGTAAGGACCTTGGGGTAAACATCACACCAAGCATATCACCTGACACTCGCATATATAACGCCAGCAGCTTGTACCATAAATCAAGGAACGGGTGGGACTTGAACCCATGGCAAGTGAGCTCTTAAAACTTAGGAGCCAGTGTGTTAACCACTGGGCCACCTGGCTGTAATAATATTGATCCAACTAGGTATCTTCGTGTACACCATAGAGAGGTTAGCATGGGCCACCACTCTGACCACAAAGGCAGGTTATTACAGTTGTGTTATTTCGATTTCGTAAGTCATGATGACGGCTTTGAGGGGACTTGAACTAGAGCACGACACAGCTACGCTGGTGTGGAACTGTAAAAACCAGTATTTGTGGTCACAGTGGTGGCCCATGCTAACCTCTCTGTTGTGTTCAGAAATATACCTACTTGAATCATGAGTCAAGTGGCCCAGCGGTTAACGCACTCGCCTGGAGTTTTAACACTCATTTGCCATGGATTTAAAGCTCACCTATTCCCTGATTTGTTTGCTATCGTATTGGTTCTATTTTCTGAGTTATTCTATATTAACAAACCTCTAAATATCATTGAGGAACTTTATGAAGACGCTGGACTGACACCTAAAGTCAGTACCTGACCAGCCGAGCTGTGGTTCCTACGTCGGCTTACGTGATGTCAACGATAACAGCCTGGTTGATCAGGTCCTGATGCACCATGAGGCCTGATCACATACCGGGCCGCGGGGGGGGGGGCGTTGATCCCCGTAACCTTCTCCATGTGTATTCCGGGTATGGTTGTGCACCTTGTATGTAGCGTTTGTTGGAGCAGTCGTTGAGTATGTAGCACCAGTATGGAACCCACACCTGATAAAGCGTGTATAATACATGTTATGTACTGTAAAGACAGATGGAAGGAACTAAACCTGACCATCCTGACTGAGAGAAGGTATGATCATGATATTCAAAATCCTGAGAGATACATAATGGAGATAGGGACAGTGTGCTTGAGTGAAGAGCACCAGGATCAAGGGGACACAGGTGGAACCTGAAGATACTGGTGAGTCATAGCGATGTTAGGAAGTATTTCTTTAGCCACAGGCTGGTTGAACAGTGGAATGACTTGCATGAGGCAGTGATGGAGGCGAACTTAATACACAGCTTCAAGACTAGGATAAGACTCTCTCTCTCTCTCTCTCTCTCTCACACACACACACACACACACACACACACACACACACACACACACACACACACACACACACACACACACACACACACACACGGACAGACAAGTGGAACACGATAACGACGTATTAAAATACTAAAGCGGACAGTGCCAGAATGTTTGACAGACGGGACACAGGAAGAAGGGGACACAACCGGAAGTTAAAAAACTGGGTTGAGTCCTGGGGATGTTAGGAAGTACTCAGCTTTAGAGTTGTCAGGAAGTGGAACAATCTGGAGAGTAAAGTAGTGGAGGCAAGGTTTATATATAGCTTTAACAAGAGGTACGATAAAGCTGTTGGAGCAGGGAGAGAGTAGACCTAGTACCGGAGAGGCGGGACCAAGAGCTGTGACTCGACCCCTGCAACCACAAGCAGGTGCGTATAAATATGTGAGTATATACAACAGCAGTAACGATCAGTAATATTAGAATTTTTGGTTCTAGGTGAACATGGCGACCAAACTGAGATGGGACGGATGCTGCAGCTTATCTTGGGATGCGCTGTCAACTGTGAGAATAAACAGCGTAAGTATCATCTTAACCTGCTGATGCTGTATCATGTGTCACCTCTCCTGTATCACTACATTGTATCTTACCTGCTGATGCTGTATCATGTGTCACCTCTCCTGCATCACTACATTGTATCTTACCTGCTGATGCTGCATCGTGTGTCACCTCTCCTGTATCACTACATTGTATCTTACCTGCTGATGCTGTATCATGTGTCACCTCTCCTGTATCACTACATTGTATCTTACCTGCTGATGCTGTATCATGTGTCACCTCTCCTGTATCACTACAATGTATCTTACCTGCTGATGCTGTATCATGTGTCACCTCTCCTGTATCACTACATTGTATCTTACCTGCTGATGCTGTATTATGTGTCACCTCTCCTGTATCACTACATTGTATCTTACCTGCTGATGCTGTATCATGTGTCACCTCTCCTGCATCACTACATTGTATCTTACCTGCTGATGCTGTATTATGTGTCATCTTGCCTTGACCACCAGCTACATATGGATGTGTAACTCCTCCCGTTTTCTACAGAGGAGGAGGAGGAGGAGGGGGGAGATGAAACGAAAAAACGTGAGGTTAGTGGAGAAAGTGATGGTGTAGGTAAGGAGTTAGACAGAGATACATGATAATATACTGTGAAGGTGGTTGAGGCGGCGGGTCCCGAGTCTCCATACTGCTGTAACAACATACTGCAGTCAGATATATGCGAGGAAGTGTAGAATAAACCCAATGATGGGTAGGGACACCGTGGGCACAGTAAGAGAACACTGTATCAACATCCGTGGTCCCAGACTACTCAACATCTTACAAGAAGATATCAGAAACACTGCTAAGACAAGTGAAAAATCTCGATATTTTCCTACGCCAGGTGCCTGATCAACCACACTATGATGGATATGTGGGTTAGCAGGCAGCCGGAGGTAACAGCCTGGTTGACCAGACAAGCTCCAGTGAGGAGTAAGACTTTAACCCATTCAACGTATATACCACTCTCCCTCCCTCCCACATACTCCCCCTAATACCACATACCACAGTACTAGTACCACATACCACAGTACCAACACCACATACCACAGTACAAGTACCACATACCAACACCACATACCACAGTACTAGTACCACATACCAACACCACATACCACAGTACTAGTACCACATACCACAGTACCAACACCACATACCACAGTACCAACACCACATACCACATTACCAACACCACATACCACAGTACTAGTACCACATACCACAGTACCAACACCACATACCACAGTACTAGTACCACATACCACAGTACCAACACCACATACCACAGTACTAATACCACATACCACAGTACTAGTACCACATACCACAGTACTAGTACCACATACCACAGTACCAACACCACATAACACAGTACTAGTACCACATACCACAGAACCAACACCACATACCACAGTACTAGTACCACATACCACAGTACCAACACCACATACCACAGTACTAGTACCACATACCACAGTACCAACACCACATACCACAGTACTAGTACCACATACCACAGTACCAACACCACATACCACAGTACTAGTACCACATACCACAGTACCAACACCACATACCACAGTACTAGTACCACATACCACAGTACTAGTACCACATACCACAGTACCAACACCACATACCACAGCACTAGTACCACATACCACAGTACCAACACCACATACCACAGTACTAGTACCACATACCACAGTACCAACACCACATACCACAGTACTAGTACCACATACCACAGTACCAACACCACATACCACAGTACTAGTACCACATACCACAGTACCAACACCACATACCACAGTACTAGTACCACATACCACAGTACCAACACCACATACCACAGTACTAGTACTACATACCACAGTACCAACACCACATACCACAGTACTAGTATCACAAACCATAGTACCAACACCACATACCACAGTACTAGTACCACATACCACAGTACCTATACATACCACAGTACTAGTACCACATACCTCAGTACCAACACCACATACCACAGTACCAACACCACATACCACAGTACCAACACATACCACAGTACTAGTACCACATACCACAGTACCAGTACCACATACTACAGTACCAGTACCACATACCACAGTACCAATACCACATACCACAGTACCAACACCACATACTACAGTACCAACACCACATACCACAGTACCAACACCACATACCACAGTACCAACACCACATACCACAGTACCAACACCACATACCACAGTACCAACACCACATACCACAGTACCAACACATACCACAGTACCAACACCACATACCACAGTACCAACACATACCACAGTACCAACACATACCACAGTACCAACACATACCACAGTACCAATACCACATACAACAGTACCAACACCACATACCACAGTACCAACACATACCACAGTACTAGTACCACATACCACAGTACCAGTACCACATAGCACAGTACCAATACCACATACCACAGTACCAACACCACAAACCACAGTACCAACACCACATGCCACTACCAGTACCACATACCACAGTGCCAATACC
The DNA here is from genome assembly GCF_038502225.1 of Cherax quadricarinatus. Lineage (NCBI taxonomy): Eukaryota > Metazoa > Arthropoda > Malacostraca > Decapoda > Parastacidae > Cherax > Cherax quadricarinatus. The sequence continues at coordinate 49,804,320 of NC_091308.1, read as the reverse complement.
ACATACCACAGTACCAATACCAAATACTACAGTACAAACACATACCACAGTACCAACACCACATACTACAGAGGAAACACATACCACAGTACCAACACCACATACCACAGTACCAACACCACATACCAATACCACATACCACAGTACCAACACCACATACCACAGTACCAACACCACATACTACAGTACAAACACATACCACAGTACCAACACCACATAAGTGTTGCTACACTGTATGATAGTCACACAGTAGTGTTGCTACACTGTATGATAGTCACACAGCAGTGTTGCTACACTGTATGTGTAGTACACACAGCAGTGTTGCTACACTGTATGATAGTCACACAGCAGTGTTGCTACACTGTATGATAGTCACACAGCAGTGTTGCTACACTGTATGATAGTCACACAGCAGTGTTGCTACACTGTATGATAGTCACACAGCAGTGTTGCTACACTGTATGATAGTCACACAGCAGTGTTGCTACACTGTATGATAGTCACACAGCAGTGTTGCTACACTGTATGATAGTCACACAGCAGTGTTGCTACACTGTATGATAGTCACACAGCAGTGTTGCTACACTGTATGATAGTCACACAGCAGTGTTGCTACACTGTATGATAGTCACACAGCAGTGTTGCTACACTGTGTGATAGTTACACAGCAGTGTTGCTACACTGTATGATAGTCACACAGCAGTGTTGCTACACTGTATGATAGTCACACAGCAGTGTTGCTACACTGTATGATAGTCACACAGGGGTGCTCCACGGTATGATCGTCACACAGTGTTGCTACACTGTATGATAGTCACACAGCAGTGTTGCCACAATGTATGATAGTCACACAGCAGTGTTGCTACACTGTATGATAGTTACACAAGTGTTGCTACACTGTATGATAGTCACACAGTAGTGTTGCTACACTGTATGATAGTCACACAGCAGTGTTGCTACACTGTATGATAGTCACACAGCAGTGTTGCTACACTGTATGATAGTCACACAGCAGTGTTGCTACACTGTATGATAGTCACACAGCAGTGTTGCTACACTGTGTGATAGTCACACAGCAGTGTTGCTACACTGTATGATAGTCACACAGTAGTGTTGCTACTGTATGATACAGTGTTGCTACACTGTATGATAGTCACACAGCAGTGTTGCTACACTGTATATGCATGTTGCTACACTGTATGATAGTCACACAGCAGTGTTGCTACACTGTATGATAGTCACACAGCAGTGTTGCTACACTGTATGATAGTCACACAGCAGTGTTGCTACACTGTATGATAGTCACACAGCAGTGTTGCTACACTGTATGATAGTCACACAGCAGTGTTGCTACACTGTATGATAGTCACACAGCAGTGTTGCTACACTGTATGATAGTCACACAGCAGTGTTGCTACACTTTATGATAGTCACACAGCAGTGTTGCTACACTGTATGATACACACATCAGTGTTGCTACACTGTGTGATACACACAGCAGTGTTGCTGTGTGATACACACACAGTGTTGCTACACTGTGTGATAGTCACACAGTAGTGTTACTACACTGTGTGATAGTCCCACAGCAGTGTTGCTACACTGTATGATAGTCACACAGCAGTGTTGCTACACTGTGTGATCACACAGCAGTGTTGCTACACACGCAGCAGTGTTGCTACACTGTATGATAGTCACACAGCAGTGTTGCTACACTGTATGATAGTCACACAGCAGTGTTGCTACACTGTATGATAGTCACACAGCAGTGTTGCTACACTGTATGATAGTCACACAGCAGTGTTGCTACACTGTATGATAGTCACACAGCAGTGTTGCTACACTGTATGATAGTCACACAGCAGTGTTGCTACACTGTATGATAGTCACACAGCAGTGTTGCTACACTGTATGATAGTCACACAGCAGTGTTGCTACACTGTATGATAGTCACACAGCAGTGTTGCTACACTGTATGAGAGTGACACAGCAAGTGTTGCTACACTGTATGATAGTCACACAGCAGTGTTGCTACACTGTGTGATAGTCACAAAGCAGTGTTGATACACTGTATGATAGTCACACAGCAGTGTTGCTACACTGTATGATAGTCACACAGCAGTGTTGCTACACTGTATAGTCACACAGCAGTGTTGCTACACTGTTTGATAGTCACACAGCAGTGTTGCTACACGGTATGATAGTCACACAGCAGTGTTGCTACACTGTATGATAGTCACACAGCAGTGTTGCTACGCTGTGTGATAGTCACACAGCAGTGTTGCTACACTGTATGATAGTAGTGTTGCTACACTGTATGATAGTTACACAACAGTGTTGCTACACTGTATGATAGTCACACAGTAGTGTTGCTACACTGTATGATAGTCACACAGCAGTGTTGCTACACTGTATGATAGTCACACAGCAGTGTTGCTACACTGTATGATAGTCACACAGCAGTGTTGCTACACTGTATGATAGTCACACAGCAGTGTTGCTACACTGTATGTCACACATAGTGTCTACACAGTCACACAGTAGTGTTGCTACACTGTATGATAGTCACACAGCAGTGTTGCTACACTGTATGATAGTCACACAGCAGTGTTGCTACTCTGTATGATAGTCACGCAGCAGTGTTGCTACACTGTAAGTCACGTGACACAGCAGTGTTGCTACACTGTGTGATACAGCAGTGTTGCTATTCTGTGTGATAGTCACACAGCAGTGTTGCTACACTAAGTCACACAGCAGTGTTGCTACACTAAGTCACACAGCAGTGTTGCTACACTGTGTGATACACACAGCAGTGTTGCTACACTGTATGATAGTCACACAGCAGTGTTGCTACACTGTATGATAGTCACACAGCAGTGTTGCTACACTGTATGATAGTCACACAGCAGTGTTGCTACACTGTGTGATAGTCACACAGCAGTGTTGCTACACTGTATGATAGTCACACAGCAGTGTTGCTACACTGTATGATAGTCACACAGCAGTGTTGCTACACTGTATGATAGTCACACAGCAGTGTTGCTACACTGTATGATAGTCACACAGCAGTGTTGCTACACTGTATGATAGTCACACAGTGTTGCTACACTGTATGATAGTCACACAGCAGTGTTGCTACACTGTATGATAGTCACACAGCAGTGTTGCTACACTGTATGATAGTCACACAGCAGTGTTGCTACACTGTATGATAGTCACACAGCAGTGTTGCTACACTGTATGATAGTCACACAGCAGTGTTGCTACACTGTATGATAGTCACACAGCAGTGTTGCTACACTGTATGATAGTCACACAGCAGTGTTGCTACACTGTATGATAGTCACACAGCAGTGTTGCTACACTGTATGATAGTCACACAGCAGTGTTGCTACACTGTGTGATAGTCACACAGCAGTGTTGCTACACTGTATGATAGTCACACAGTAGTGTTGCTACACTGTGATACAGCAGTGTTGCTACACTGTATGATAGTCACACAGCAGTGTTGCTACACTGTATGATAGTCACACAGCAGTGTTGCTACACTGTATGATAGTCACACAGCAGTGTTGCTACACTGTATGATAGTCACACAGCAGTGTTGCTACACTGTGTGATAGTCACACAGCAGTGTTGCTACACTGTATGATAGTCACACAGCAGTGTTGCTACACTATAATAGTCACACAGCACTACACTGTGTGATAGCAGCAGTTGCTACACTGTATGATAGTCACACAGCAGTGTTGCTACACTGTATGATAGTCACACAGCAGTGTTGCTACACTATAATAGTCACACAGCAGTGTTGCTACACTGTATGATAGTCACACAGCAGTGTTGCTACACTGTATGATAGTCACACAGCAGTGTTGCTACACTGTATGATAGTACACTGTACACTGTATGATAGTCACACAGCAGTGTTGCTACACTGTATGATAGTCACACAGCAGTGTTGCTACACTGTATGATAGTCACACAGCAGTGTTGCTACACTGTATGATAGTCACACAGCAGTGTTGCTACACTGTATGATAGTCACACAGCAGTGTTGCTACACTGTATGATAGTCACACAGCAGTGTTGCTACACTGTATGATAGTCACACAGCAGTGTTGCTACACTGTATGATAGTCACACAGCAGTGTTGCTACACTGTATGATAGTCACACAGCAGTGTTGCTACACTGTATAATAGTCACACAGCAGTGTTGCTACACTGTTTGATAGTCACACAGCAGTGTTGCTACACTGTATGATAGTCACACAGCAGTGTTGCTACACTGTATGATAGTCACACAGCAGTGTTGCTACGCTGTGTGATAGTCACACAGCAGTGTTGCTACACTGTATGATAGTCACACAGCAGTGTTGCTACACTAAGTCACACAGCAGTGTTGCTACACTGTGTGATAGTCACACAACAGTGTTGCTACACTGTGTGATAGTCACACAGCAGTGTTGTTACACTGTATGATAGTCACACAGCAGTGTTGCTACACTGTGTGATAGTTACACAGCAGTGTTGCTACACTGTATGATAGTCACACAGTAGTGTTGCTACACTGTGTGATAGTTACACAGTAGTGTTGCTACACTGTGTGATAGTCACACAGCAGTGTTGCTACACTGTATGATAGTCACACAGCAGTGTTGCTACACTGTATGATAGTCACACAGCAGTGTTGCTACACTGTATGATAGTCACACAGCAGTGTTGCTACACTGTATGATAGTCACACAGCAGTGTTGCTACACTGTATGATAGTCACACAGCAGTGTTGCTACACTGTGTATGATAGTCACACAGCAGTGTTGCTACACTGTATGATAGTCACACAGCTACAGTGTTGTTGCTACACTGTGTGATAGTCACACAGCAGTGTTTCTACATGATAGTCACACAGCAGTGTTGCTACACTGTATGATAGTCACACAGCAGTGTTGCTACACTGTATGATAGTCACACAGCAGTGTTGCTACACTGTGTGATAGTCACACAGCAGTGTTGCTACACTGTATGATAGTCACACAGCAGTGTTGCTACACTGTATGATAGTCACACAGCAGTGTTGCTACACTGTGTGATAGTCACACAGCAGTGTTGCTACACTGTGTGATAGTCACACAGCAGTGTTGCTACACTGTATGAGTCACACAGCAGTGTTGCTACATTGTGTGATAGTCACACAGCAGTGTTGCTACACTGTATGATAGTCACACAGCAGTGTTGCTACACTATAATAGTCACACAGCAGTGTTGCTACGCTGTGTGATAGTCACACAGCAGTGTTGCTACACTGTGTGATAGTCACACAGCAGTGTTGCTACACTGATAGTGTTGCTACACTGTATGATAGTCACACAGTAGTGTTGCTACACTGTATGATAGTCACACAGCAGTGTTGCTACACTGTATGATAGTCACACAGCAGTGTTGCTACACTGTGTGATAGTCACACAGCAGTGTTGCTACACTGTATGATAGTCACACAGCAGTGTTGCTACACTGTGTGATAGTCACACAGCAGTGTTGCTACACTGTGTGATAGTCACACAGCAGTGTTGCTACACTGTATGATAGTCACACAGCAGTGTTGCTACACTGTATGATAGTCACACAGCAGTGTTGCTACACTGTATGATAGTCACACAGCAGTGTTGCTACACTGTATGATAGTCACACAGCAGTGTTGCTACACTGTATGATAGTCACACAGCAGTGTTGCTACACTGTATGATAGTCACACAGCAGTGTTGCTACACTGTGTGATAGTCACACAGCAGTGTTGCTACACTGTATGATAGTCACACAGCAGTGTTGCTACACTGTATGATAGTCACACAGCAGTGTTGCTACACTGTATGATAGTCACACAGCAGTGTTGCTACACTGTATGATAGTCACACAGCAGTGTTGCTACACTGTATGATAGTCACACAGCAGTGTTGCTACACTGTATGATAGTCACACAGCAGTGTTGCTACACTGTATGATAGTCACACAGCAGTGTTGCTACACTGTATGATAGTCACACAGCAGTGTTGCTACACTGTATGATAGTCACACAGCAGTGTTGCTACACTGTATGATAGTCACACAGTCACAAAGCAGTGTTGATACACTGTATGATAGTCACACAGCAGTGTTGCTACACTGTATGATAGTCACACAGCAGTGTTGCTACACTGTATGATAGTCACACAGCAGTGTTGCTACACTGTATGATAGTCACACAGCAGTGTTGCTACACTGTATGATAGTCACACAGCAGTGTTGCTACACTGTATGATAGTCACACAGCAGTGTTGCTACACTGTATGATAGTCACACAGCAGTGTTGCTACACTGTATGATAGTCACACAGTAGTGTTGCTACACTGTATGATAGTTACACAAGTGTTGCTACACTGTATGATAGTCACACAGCAGTGTTGCTACACTGTATGATAGTCACACAGCAGTGTTGCTACACTGTGTGATAGTTACACAGTAGTGTTGCTACACTGTGTGATAGTCACACAGTAGTGTTGCTACACTGTATGATAGTCACACAGTAGTGTTGCTACACTGTATGATAGTCACACAGCAGTGTTGCTACACTGTATGATAGTCACACAGCAGTGTTGCTACACTGTATGATAGTCACACAGCAGTGTTGCTACACTGTATGATAGTCACACAGCAGTGTTGCTACACTGTATGATAGTCACACAGCAGTGTTGCTACACTGTATGATAGTCACACAGCAGTGTTGCTACACTGTATGATAGTCACACAGCAGTGTTGCTACACTGTATGATAGTCACACAGCAGTGTTGCTACACTGTATGATAGTCACACAGCAGTGTTGCTACACTGTGTGATAGTCACACAGCAGTGTTGCTACACTGTATGATAGTAGTGTTGCTACACTGTATGATAGAGTGTTGCTACACTGTATGATAGTCACACAGCAGTGTTGCTACACTGTATGATAGTCACACAGCAGTGTTGCTACACTGTGTGATAGTCACACAGCAGTGTTGCTACACTGTATGATAGTCACACAGCAGTGTTGCTACACTGTGTGATAGTCACACAGCAGTGTTGCTACACTGTGATACAGCAGTGTTGCTACACTGTGTGATACACACAGCAGTGTTGCTACACTGTATGATAGTCACACAGCAGTGTTGCTACACTGTGTGATAGTCACACAGCAGTGTTGCTACACTGTATGATAGTCACACAGTAGTGTTGCTACACTGTGAAACAGCAGTGTTGCTACACTGTGTGATACACACAGCAGTGTTGCTACACTGTATGATAGTCACACAGCAGTGTTGCTACACTGTGTGATAGTCACACAGCAGTATTGCTACACTGTATGATAGTCACACAGCAGTGTTGCTACACTGTGTGATAGTCACACAGCAGTGTTGCTACACTGTATGAGTCACACAGCAGTGTTGCTACACTGTGTGATAGTCACACAGCAGTGTTGCTACACTGTATGATAGTCACACAGTAGTGTTGCTACACTGTATGATAGTCACACAGCAGTGTTGCTACACTGTATGATAGTCACACAGCAGTGTTGCTACACTGTATGATAGTCACACAGCAGTGTTGCTACACTGTATGATAGTCACACAGCAGTGTTGCTACACTGTATGATAGTCACACAGCAGTGTTGCTACACTGTGTGATAGTCACACAGAAGTGTTGCTACAGTCACACAGCAGTGTTGCTACTCTGTATGATAGTCACGCAGCAGTGTTGCTACAGTCACACACAGTGTTGCTACACTGTGTGATAGTCACACAGAGTGTTGCTACAGTCACACAGCAGTGTTGCTACACTGTATGATAGTCACACAGCAGTGTTGCTACACTGTATGATAGTCACACAGCAGTGTTGCTACACTGTATGATAGTCACACAGCAGTGTTGCTACACTGTATGATAGTCACACAGTAGTGTTGCTACACTGTATGATAGTCACACAGTAGTGTTGCTACACTGTATGATAGTCACACAGCAGTGTTGCTACACTGTATGATAGTCACACAGCAGTGTTGCTACACTGTATGATAGTCACACAGCAGTGTTGCTACACTGTATGATAGTCACACAGCAGTGTTGCTACACTGTATGATAGTCACACAGCAGTGTTGCTACACTGTATGATAGTCACACAGCAGTGTTGCTACACTGTATGATAGTCACACAGCAGTGTTGCTACACTGTGTGATAGTCACACAGCAGTGTTGCTACACTGTGTGATAGTCACACAGCAGTGTTGCTACACTGTGTGATAGTCACACAGCAGTGTTGCTACACTGTGTGATAGTCACACAGTAGTGTTGCTACACTGTATGATAGTCACACAGCAGTGTTGCTACACTGTGTGATAGTCACACAGCAGTGTTGCTACACTGTATGATAGTCACACAGCAGTGTTGCTACACTGTATGATAGTCACACAGCAGTGTTGCTACACTGTATGATAGTCACACAGTAGTGTTGCTACACTGTATGATAGTCACACAGTAGTGTTGCTACACTGTATGATAGTCACACAGTAGTGTTGCTACACTGTATGATAGTCACACAGTAGTGTTGCTACACTGTATGATAGTCACACAGCAGTGTTGCTACACTGTATGATAGTCACACAGCAGTGTTGCTACACTGTATGATAGTCACACAGCAGTGTTGCTACACTGTATGATAGTCACACAGCAGTGTTGCTACTCTGTATGATAGTCTCACAACAGTGTTGCTACACTGTATGATAGTCACACAGCAGTGTTGCTACACTGTATGATAGTCACACAGCAGTGTTGCTACACTGTATGATAGTCACACAGCAATGTTGCTACACTGTATGATAGTCACACAGCAATGTTGCTACACTGTATGATAGTCACACAGCAGTGTTGCTACACTGTATGATAGTCACACAGCAGTGTTGCTACACTGTATGATAGTCACACAGCAGTGTTGCTACACTGTATGATAGTCACACAGCAGTGTTGCTACACTGTATGATAGTCACACAGCAGTGTTGCTACACTGTGTGATAGTCACACAGCAGTGTTGCTACACTGTATGATAGTCACACAGCAGTGTTGCTACACTGTTTCACTGTTAAATTTCATCACACAGGTGTAAAAATATATCAGACTGAGCTGGTAGACTTCAGTAGTGTCAGACTGAGCTGGTAGACTTCAGTAGTGTTAGACTGAGCTGGTAGACTTCAGTAGTGTCAACCTGAGCTGGTAGACTTCAGTAGTGTCAACCTGAGCTGGTAGACTTCAGTAGTGTCAACCTGAGCTGGTAGACTTCAGTAGTGTCAGACTGAGCTGGTAGACTTCAGTAGTGTCAGACTGAGCTGGTAGACTTCAGTAGTGTCAGACTGAGCTGGTAGACTTCAGTAGTGTCAGACTGAGCTGGTAGACTTCAGTAGTGTTAGACTGAGCTGGTAGACTTCAGTAGTGTTAGACTGAGCTGGTAGACTTCAGTAGTGTCAGACTGAGCTGGTAGACTTCAGTAGTGTCAACCTGAGCTGGTAGACTTCAGTAGTGTCAGACTGAGCTGGTAGACTTCAGTAGTGTCAGACTGAGCTGGTAGACTTCAGTAGTGTCAACCTGAGCTGGTAGACTTCAGTAGTGTCAGACTGAGCTGGTAGACTTCAGTAGTGTTAGACTGAGCTGGTAGACTTCAGTAGTGTCAACCTGAGCTGGTAGACTTCAGTAGTGTCAGACTGAGCTGGTAGACTTCAGTAGTGTCAGACTGAGCTGGTAGACTTCAGTAGTGTCAGACTGAGCTGGTAGACTTCAGTAGTGTTAACCTGAGCTGGTAGACTTCAGTAGTGTCAGACTGAGCTGGTAGACTTCAGTAGTGTCAGACTGAGCTGGTAGACTTCAGTAGTGTCAGACTGAGCTGGTAGACTTCAGTAGTGTCAGACTGAGCTGGTAGACTTCAGTAGTGTCAGACTGAGCTGGTAGACTTCAGTAGTGTTAGACTGAGCTGGTAGACTTCAGTAGTGTCAGACTGAGCTGGTAGACTTCAGTAGTGTCAGACTGAGCTGGTAGACTTCAGTAGTGTCAGACTGAGCTGGTAGACTTCAGTAGTGTCAGACTGAGCTGGTAGACTTCAGTAGTGTCAACCTGAGCTGGTAGACTTTAGTAGTGTCTGACTGAGCTGGTAGACTTCAGTAGTGTCAGCCTGAGCTGGTAGACTTCAGTAGTGTCAGACTGAGCTGGTAGACTTCAGTAGTGTCAGACTGAGCTGGTAGACTTCAGTAGTGTCAGACGGAGCTGGTAGACTTCAGTAGTGTCAGACTGAGCTGGTAGACTTCAGTAGTGTCAACCTGAGCTGGTAGACTTCAGTAGTGTCAGACTGAGCTGGTAGACTTCAGTAGTGTCAGACTGAGCTGGTAGACTTCAGTAGTGTCAGACTGAGCTGGTAGACTTCAGTAGTGTCAGCCTGAGCTGGTAGACTTCAGTAGTGTCAGACTGAGCTGGTAGACTTCAGTAGTGTCAGATTGAGCTGGTAGACTTCAGTAGTGTCAGACTGAGCTGGTAGACCGACAAAATGAGACTAGTCACGAGGGAGCATTCACCAAATTCAACTTCAATAACAAAAACATAAAGTGGGACCAAGTAAACCAAGTCCTAACCGATATAAGCTGGGAAGATACACTAAGCAACACAGACCCCAACTTATGCTTAGAACAGATTAACTCGGTGGCACTCGATGTATGCACAAGGCTTATTCCTCTAAGAAAAAGGAGGAGTAGATGTAAAATAGAAAGAGACAGGCGCTCCCTTTACAGGCGATGGAAAAGAATAACAGAGCGGCTAAAAGAGGTCAATATATCTGAAATGCGTAGGGAGACACTGGTCAGAGAAATAGCAAGCATCGAACTTAAGCTAAAAGAATCCTTTAGGAGTCAGGAATCGCGGGAAGAACTAAAAGCCATAAATGAAATCGAAAGAAACCCAAAGTATTTCTTCTCCTATGCCAAATCAAAATCGAGAACAACGTCCAGTATTGGGCCCCTACTTAAACAAGATGGGTCCTACACAGATGACAGCAAGGAAATGAGTGAGCTACTCAAGTCCCAATATGACTCAGTTTTTAGCAAGCCGCTAACCAGACTGAGAGTCGAAGATCAGAATGAATTTTTTATGAGAGAGCCACAAAATTTGATTAACACAAGCCTATCCGATGTTATCCTGACGCCAAATGACTTCGAACAGGCGATAAATGACATGCCCATGCACTCTGCCCCAGGGCCAGACTCATGGAACTCTGTGTTCATCAAGAACTGCAAGAAGCCCCTATCACGAGCCTTTTCCATCCTATGGAGAGGGAGCATGGACACGGGGGTCGTCCCTCAGTTACTAAAAACAACAGACATAGCCCCACTCCACAAAGGGGGCAGTAAAGCAATAGCAAAGAACTACAGACCAATAGCACTAACATCCCATATCATAAAAATCTTTGAAAGGGTCCTAAGAAGCAAGATCACCACCCATCTAGAAACCCATCAGTTACACAACCCAGGGCAACATGGGTTTAGAACAGGTCGCTCCTGTCTGTCTCAACTATTGGATCACTACGACAAGGTCCTAAATGCACTAGAAGACAAAAAGAATGCAGATGTAATATATACAGACTTTGCAAAAGCCTTCGACAAGTGTGACCATGGCGTAATAGCGCACAAAATGCGTGCTAAAGGAATAATAGGAAAAGTCGGTCGATGGATCTATAATTTCCTCACAAACAGAACACAGAGAGTAGTCGTCAACAGAGTAAAGTCCGAGGCAGCTACGGTGAAAAGCTCTGTTCCACAAGGCACAGTACTAGCTCCCATCTTGTTCCTCATCCTCATATCCGACATAGACAAGGATGTCAGCCACAGCACCATGTCTTCCTTTGCAGATGACACCCGAATCTGCATGACAGTGTCTTCCATTGCAGACACTGCAAGGCTCCAGGCGGACATCAACCAAATCTTTCAGTGGGCTGCGGAAAACAATATGAAGTTCAACGATGAGAAATTTCAATTACTCAGATATGGTAAACATGAGGAAATTAAATCTTCATCAGAGTACAAAACAAATTCTGGCCACAAAATAGAGCGAAACACCAACGTCAAAGACCTGGGAGTGATTATGTCGGAGGATCTCACCTTCAAGGACCATAACATTGTATCAATCGCATCTGCTAGAAAAATGACAGGATGGATAAAGAGAACCTTCAAAACTAGGGAGGCCAAGCCCATGATGACACTCTTCAGGTCACTTGTTCTATCTAGGCTGGAATATTGCTGCACTCTAACAGCACCTTTCAAGGCAGGTGAAATTGCCGACCTAGAAAATGTACAGAGAACTTTCACGGCGCGCATAACGGAGATAAAACACCTCAATTACTGGGAGCGCTTGAGGTTTCTAAACCTGTATTCCCTGGAACGCAGGAGGGAGAGATACATGATTATATACACCTGGAAAATCCTAGAGGGACTAGTACCGAACTTGCACACGAAAATCACTCACTACGAAAGCAAAAGACTTGGCAGACGATGCACCATCCCCCCAATGAAAAGCAGGGGTGTCACTAGCACGTTAAGAGACCATACAATAAGTGTCAGGGGCCCGAGACTGTTCAACTGCCTCCCAGGACACATAAGGGGGATTACCAACAGACCCCTGGCAGTCTTCAAGCTGGCACTGGACAAGCACCTAAAGTCAGTTCCTGATCAGCCGGGCTGTGGCTCGTACGTTGGTTTGCGTGCAGCCAGCAGCAACAGCCTGGTTGATCAGGGGCTGATCCACCAGGAGGCCTGGTCACAGACCGGGCCGCGGGGGCGTTGACCCCCGAAACTCTCTCCAGGTAAACTCCAGACTTCAGTAGTGTCAGACTGAGCTGGTAGACTTCAGTAGTGTCAGACTGAGCTGGTAGACTTCAGTAGTGTTAGACTGAGCTGGTAGACTTCAGTAGTGTTAGACTGAGCTGGTAGACTTCACTAGTGTCAGACTGAGCTGGTAGACTTCAGTAGTGTCAGTTCATCAGCCACGACAGCATCAAAGGTTTAGTTAGATCAGTGCTGGAGTTACTATCACTTGGGAATTAGCATCTGTGAGGAGAGACTGTCTCGTACACGGCAGGAAGTGCAATGTTTAATGTTATCTCGTTCATCCTGTATATAGATTATCACCCAGGATATACCTCCTCCACTCCTCTCCCTCACTATCTTACTGCATGACTGTCTGTGATATTCATACCCCAACATCAGACCAGTACACCCCACCACCACCACAATCACCACCACCACCACCACCACCACCACCACCACCACCACCACCACCACCACCACCACCACCACCACCACCAGAGGAACCCAGCGCTCTTTCCCCTCCCTACCATTCCTTCCCCTTCCCCAAGCCTTGGAAGAACCTTCCCCCACACCCTGGCTGAACCCCCCCCCACCCCACCTGGAGTGTATCTGGAGGGTGTTCCGGGGGTCAGTGCCCCTATAGTCTGGTTCATGACCAGACCTCATGGTGGATCAGGGCCTGATCAACCAGGCTGTTACTGCTGGCAGCACACAATGCAAGATACAAACCACAGCCCTGCTGGTCAGGTACTGGCTTTAGGTACCTTTTCAGCTCCCTTTTGAAGACAGTCAGTGGTCTGTTGGTAATCCTCCTCTTATATGCTGGGAGGCAGTTGACACAGTGTTATATCTTAAATTACTCACGACACCCTTGTTTTTCCCCATCTGTCGGGTCTTTTATGTTCATAAGGGGTGATTTCTCTGTGTAGATTTGGGATTAGTCCCTCTTGGATTTTGCATGTTTACATTATGATGTATCTTACTTGCCTGCATTCCAAGATGTACAGATCAAGGGACTTAAAACAGTCCCAGTTATTGAGGTGCTTGACTGTACTTATATGTGCAGTAAAAGTTCTCTGTGTATTCTCCACATCTGCAATTCTGCCTGCCTTGAAGGGGCTGTTAGTGTACAGCAATATTACAGCCTAGAGAAAACAAATGATTTCAAGTGGTTTATCATTGGCTTGGCATCTCTTGTTTTGAAGGTTCTCATTATCCATCCTATCATTATTCTAGCAATGTAGAAGACATTGTTGCAATCATTTTTAGTGAGATTCGCTGATATCACTCATAAGTCCTTCTCATTAGTTTTCCTTTCTATTGTGTGGCTAGACTTTGTTTTATACTCTGATCTAGCATTTATTTCCTCAATTTTTCCATAGCAGAGTAATTTAAATTTGTCCTCATTGAACTTCATATTGTTTTCTGAGACCCAATTGAAGACCTGGTATATATCTGCTTGGAGATTGGCAGTGTCCTCAATGGAAATTCAAGAATCATAAGTAAAAGAAGACGCATCTGTTTGTATGTCAGATATAAGGATGAGGAACAGACTGGGAATGAGTACTGTGCCTGTGGAACACAGCTTTTCACTGTAGCGCCTTTGATTTAACTCTATGTACTATTTCTCTTTGTGTTCTCTTGGTTAGAAAATTCAAAATCCATCTACCCACTTTTCTCACTATTCCTTTATCACGCAATCTGCTGTAAACCCGTGCTGCCCTCGGTTGCACTGCTGTAAACCCGTGCTGCCCTCGGTTGCGCTGCTGTCAACCCGTGCTGCCCTCGGTTGCGCAGTTGCTAGGTATCCAAGTGACTGCAATCTTGTTTCTTAGAACCCTTTCAAAGATTTTTGTGATGTGGGATGTTAGTACTATGGGGTCTGTAATTTTTGGCATTTGTTTTAGTGCCATCTTTGTGGAGTGGGGCTGTAATTATTGTTTTTAGTGACTGTGGGATAACCCCTGTGTTTATTCTCCCTCTCCAAAGAATATTTAAGACATGTGAAAGGAGTTTCTTGCAGTTCTTGTTGCACATGGAGTTCAATAAGCCTGGGCCTGGGGCAGAGTGCATCCGAATACTGTCTCTTGCTTTTTCAAAGTCCTTTTGTTATATCAGGAATTTTAAAGATATTAAAAAAATAATATTGAGTTTTGGTCATAAATTTATTCAGTTTGTCGAGCCTTAGTCATTTAAGAACTTACTGTACATTGTGTGGTATTGAGATCAGTATCACACTCATTTTTTTGCTGTCATTTGTGTAAGTCATATCTTGTTAAAATGAGAACCTGATACTGGATATAGTTTTTGCCATAGACTTTACATATGAAAATAAATATTTTGGATTGTTTTCATTATCATTTATTGCTTTAATTTTTTTGTCTACTGAATTTGTAAGATTCATTAAAGTTAAGTTCATTATTTTGTAATTTTCAAGCCAGTTCCTACTTCCATATTTCGTATAGATCAGCCCTTGTGAAATGCTCTGTGATTCTTTGCCTTTGCGAAGAATTTCTTTCTAATTTACATCTCTTATTTTTCTTTAGGGAAGTGTACCTTGAGCATTCCTCAAGTGCTACAGAGTTGATCCTTTCTAAGAACTGGTTCGGGTCTGTTTTGTTTAAGGTGTCTTCCCAACGTATTTCATTAAGAACATGGTAAATTTTATCTCACTGGATGTTCTCATTGTCGAGGTTGAATTTGATGATGCACTCTATAACTGATTTCATTTTGGTGGTCAGGATACCTGTGTATACAAGTCTGAACTTTGTTTAGGTTGTGATCCAGTTGACTGCTCCAGCTGCATGTAACCTCTTCCTCCACATATCAGGAAAGACCCTAAGGAATAATAATATAAAAGAAATAAAAGTTAGACCTGTAGAATATACAGAAAACTTTCACTGCATGTATAATAAAGCATTTAAATTACTGGGAACGATTGAAGTCCCTTAACTTGTACTTCTTGGAAAGGAGGCGAGAAAAATACATGATAATATATGCTTGGAAAGTCTTAAGAGGGACTAGTCCCAAATCTGCACATAGAAATCACTCCCTACAAAAGTAAGACTTGGCAGGTGGTGCAACATCCCCCAATTAAAAGCAGGGATGCCATGAGTACACTAAGAGTAAACACTAAGTGTCAGGGGCCCAAGACTGTTCAACTGCTTCCCAGTATACATAATGGAGATTACCTATAGATCCTTGGCTGTCTTCAAGGAGGCACTGGACAGGCACCTAAAGTCAGTACCTGATCAGCCAGGCTGTGGTTTGTACATTGGTTTATGTGCTGCCAACAGTAACAACCTGGTTGATCAGGCCCTGATCCACCATGAGGCCTGGTCATGGACTGGGCCACAGGGGTGTTGATCCTCGAAACACCCTCCAGGTGTACTCCAGGTAAGGTTAATAACAGAGAAGTGTAGATGAAGATGTAAACAAAAGGTGAGAGAGAAAAAAAGTGGAAGTAAGAGAAAGAGAGTAAACATTGTGAGCACAACAGAGACCAAGTTAATAACCATGATAAGTAATGAAAGTTTACCCTGAAGCTTGTTACATAGTGGAGAAACAATGTAGCGAGGGAGGGAGGGACGGGGGCATGACATTACTGATTAAACATCTGTACAGTTGTGAAGAAACAAACTTCTGTAGTGTAAACGTGACAAAGTATCCACCAGAATCAGTGTTCATAGAAAAGAGGAAGATAGCAAGAGTAGTCTATATGGTGCACAGAACACACTGACAATCACAAACATGAGAAACTCTTAGTCACAAGGGTGACTTTAACGGTAAACAAATTGTCTGAGAACTGAGTGTCTCTCATGGAAGGCAACAAACATGGAATGAGACACTGATGGAGATAGTAGTTAGAAACTTCATGAACCAACATGACAGACACTAGATGCAAGATGAACCAACATGGTAGACACTGTGAAGATGAGATGAACCAACATGGTAAACACTGTGAAGATGAGATGAACCAACATACCAACATGGTAGACACTGCGAAGATAAAATGAACCAACATGGTAGACACTGTGAAGACGAGATGAACCAGCATGGTAGACACTGTGAAGATGAGATGAACCAACATGGTAGACACTGTGAAGATGAGATGAACCAACATGGTAGACACTGTGAAGATGAGATGAACCAGCATGGTAGACACTGTGAAGACGAGATGAGCCAACATGGTAGACACTGTGAAGACGAGATGGACCAGCATGGTAGACACTGTCAAGACGAGATGAACCAACATGGTAGACACTGTGAAAACGAGATGAACCAGCATGGTAGACACTGTCAAGACGAGATGAACCAACATGGTAGACACTGTCAAGACGAGATGAACCAACATGGTGAACCAACACTGTCAAGACGAGATGAACCAACATGGTAGACACTGTGAAGACGAGATGAACCAACATGGTAGACACTGTCAAGACGAGATGAACCAACATGGTAGACACTGTGAAGACGAGATGAACCAACATGGTAGACACTGTCAAGACGAGATGAACCAACATGGTAGACACTGTCAAGACGAGATGAACCAACATGGTAGACACTGTGAAGATGAGATGAACCAACATGGTAGACACTGTGAAGATGAGATGAACCAACATGGTAGACACTGTGAAGACGAGATGAACCAACATGGTAGACACTGTGAAGATGAGATGAACCAACATGGTAGACACTGTGAAGATGAGATGAGCCAACATGGTAGACACTGTGAAGATGAGATGAGCCAACATGGTAGACACTGTGAAGATGAGATGAGCCAACATGGTAGACACTGTGAAGATGAGATGAGCCAACATGGTAGACACTGTGAAGATGAGATGAACCAACATGGTAGACACTGTGAATATGAGATGAACCAACATGGTAGACACTGTGAAGATGAGATGAGCCAACATGGTAGACACTGTGAAGATGAGATGAGCCAACATGGTAGACACTGTGAAGATGAGATGAGCCAACATGGTAGACACTGTGAAGATGAGATGAGCCAACATGGTAGACACTGTGAAGATGAGATGAGCCAACATGGTAGACACTGTGAAGATGAGATGAGCCAACATGGTAGACACTGTGAAGATGAGATGAGCCAACATGGTAGACACTGTGAAGATGAGATGAGCCAGTGAGCTGCTAATCAGACAAGGTTTTCAGTCCACCATATTTTCCAGCATGTAAGACACACGAGTATATAAGACAATGTTTCTAAGCAGCTGTAAGCAGCATCAAGGAGTCTTGATGCTGGTGAGGGGCTCTTGATCTAGGGAATTGGGTCTGTGCTCTAGTTACTTAAATTAATAATAATAATAATAGTATTAATAATAATAAGTAATAATTATTATTATAATAATGAACGCCATCAACTCAGTGCACTGTTTACCTCGCTGTGGGAGCAGTTCTCTCATGTTTTGCTTACATTTTTGACAGTCATTTGGCCAAATTTCGTTTTTCTAAGCATGGGTCCTAAGAAAGTAAGTGTAAAGGACAATGCTGAGAAGAAAAAGAGGATGATTTCCATGGGATTAAAGCATGAAATCATAGATAAACAAGCGAAGTGTCCAGGTTTTGCGTTGATGGGGAAGCAGGGGGAGTTGGCTCGTAACTCGGAGCAAAAAATCAACCCAGGGATGGCTCGTATCTCAAAAAACTTGTACCTTGGGACACTCGTAAGTCAAGGTTCCACTGTATCTGGATGCAGTCTCTTTAATTAAATGACAAAAAACAGGCAGCAAGGGGGAGTTTGACCTGACATTTGCAGTGATGTAGTAAATGAGCAGTAAAAATTGAAAATCAGAATCTATACTTGTATATAAACCACCTGAAATAATTTTTGGAGGAATGTAACAAATATTGCAATAAGAGCTTCCAGAACACGGTTCAGACAAACAGCCATATACAAATGAACTGTTCAGGTTCTGTATTAAATTTACTTTATGCCTGCAGCAGTAAAAGCGACTCCACTAGAAAATTCTCGTACCCCTATATTCATTAATACCAAGGTTATTGCATGGAACTTAACTGTCAAACAGCAAACTCTGACCACAACCTAATTGAAGTTGAAACCTCCATATACACTGATATTGAGCAGCAAAACACAGTTATGTTAAAAACTGAGTCATGTGGTGGTTATGCAGTGTACTGGAAGTGAGTGAGCTGGTAGCTATGTAACACATTCCAGATGTGTGAAGGAGACAGAAAAATGCCCTGAAAAAACACTTTCTTCTGGATTTGTGAGAAAGACATAGGTGTATCTGTAAAGATTTCATTGACTGACATCTCTTCTCTAAATAGTCATTTTTATCTGGACAGTCTGACCTGGAAAAAAAATCGCATAAAGACCAAAATCAAACTGCTACAGTCCAGGAATAAATCCAAAGGAGAAACCTCAGAAGATGATTGTGAAAGTGTTGTAGCAGATGATAGTATAAGTGACACCCAAAGTTTATCAGAAAACTGTGACGTGACTAGGTTGTGCTTGTCACAACTGCTAAACCACTATGACAGAATTGCAAACACATTGGAAGAAAATCATACAGATGTGATATGCACAGAGTGGAGAGGAGACTTGTTGCCTCAGTGATGACCAGCCAGGGAAAGAGAATGATGGAGCTGCTGCAGGTGCAAGGTCAGGTCTTGTCTCACATCCCGGAAGGCAAAGTGAACAAGCAGTTGAACAGTGTGGGCACCAATCATAACTCAGATCTGCCAGCACAGAAAGTGGTACATAATACCTAAAAAATTTAACTAAATACATGAGACAAATAGTGCTATAAAGCATGACATTTTTGCTTAAGCTGTTTAAGAAAATAAAATTAGCAATATAATATTAGATAAAATATAAAATATATGTAATTACCAATTACATCAATCTTTTTTGAAGATGCTTTGTAAGTCATGGGCTGTTCTGTCTTTTATTATTATTTTTTTTTATTTTTCTATGTTGAGTCAGTTGATCATTCCCTGGTTCTCCGTTCTGAGAGGAACTAGGTCTGTGATACTTGTTTTGGGTTCACTGTACATTTGGCAACCCAACTTATGCTGGGTCTTCAGGGGGGGAAAGAAAGAGGAAAGGGGGAACCTTTTTCCTCAGTGTGAGGGGTTCCTGTGTTGTTTGGATGTATGCTGCTCTCTTGGATTGCCAGTGGTTCATCTTTGTAGGATGTGGATGGGGACCCTTAAGTGTCAAGCCCTGGAGGTTTTCATTGATGGATCAAAGAGCAAGGGTAGTGTTGACTTTGCAGTGATCGCCAGTGAGAACTCATTGTGCACAGTTAATGACCGAGTCCTCTGTGTTCATTGCTTAACCGTACACTCCTTTTAGCTCTTGTTCTTATAGCTGAATTAATTGGATCTCTGTTCACTGTCTACTCAGATTACCCTGGCCCAGTATGTTTCTTTCAACCATGTGGCCTAAACAATCTAGGAGTGTTTAGCCCATCTCCACTTGTGGCACAAGGATGTGGGATTGCAGTTCTGTTAGTGCATGGGCTATGTTGGTGTCTCAGGATATGAATGGGCAGAGGCAAAGGCTGGTATAACAAGCTTACTGTATAACAGTGACTTCATGGTCCATATACATAGATACTGTATGTTCTTGGGAAGTAGCAGATCCATGGGCCTTATAGATAAGAAGCAAGTTATACAAGGTTCAGCAGGATGTGGATGTTTGGCCCTCCTCCTTCAACAAGAATCATTACATTGAGACTAAACTGTGTCAGTTGAGGATAGGTGGACACACACATCTTAGTCGTGAGAGAATGGGTTTGTGCTGTGGTTGTGTAGTACGTATATAAAAACACTGCTCCATGCAGTGCATGATGGAACAGCTAACCTCTAAGTTTGTACTATATTTAGGTTAAAATACAGAGTGAATTATTGCTAAGGTAGTACACTACTTATTCTCTGTACTCTGTTGAATTATCACAGATACCACCATTATATGTCAGTTTTTTCTTCCCAGACAGAATTACTTGTTTGAAATTATGTTTGTGGGCTACATTGTAAACTATTTCACGTAGTTGTGTAACCCGTAAGCGATCCAAACGTATATGCAGTGGGCCCCCGGTATTCGATGGCATCGGTATCCAATAAATCCGGTATTCGATACATTTTAACGCAAAAATTTTGCCTCGATTCTCTTTAAAAAACCCGCCACACGCGATTCGTCCGAGACGTGTCCATGTGTGGCCTGAACTGCCCTGTGTGTGCCAGTGTTTACAAGCCAGCCAGTGTGCTCGCATCTCAGGATACATTCGGTACATTCCATATTATCACAGTGTTTTTGGTGCTTGTTTCTGCAAAATAAGTCACCATGGGCCTCAAGAAAGTTTCTAGTGAAAACATTTCAAGAAAAAGGGTGCTAATGACTATTGAAGTGAAGAAAGAGATAATTGCAAAGTACGAAAGTGGAGTGCGTGTGTCGGAGCTGGCCAGGTTGTATACGAAACCCCAATCAACCATCGCTGCTATAGTGACCAGGAAAATGGCAATCAAGGAAGCTGTTGTTGCAAAAGGTGCAACTGTGATTTCGAAACAGCGTTCGCAAGTGTTAGAAGATGTTGAGAGACTGTTAATGGTGTGGATAAATGAAAAACAGGTAGCAGGAGATAGCATCTCTCAAGCGATCATTTGTGAAAAGGCTTGGCAGTTGCATGAGGATTTAATTGAAAAAATGCCTGCAACTAGTGGTGATGTGAGTAAATTTAAGGCCAGCAAAGGTTGGTTTGAAAGATTTAAGAATCGTAGTGGCATACATAGTGTGATTAGGCATGGTGAGGCTGCCAGTTCGGACCAAAAAGCAGCTGAAAAATATGTGAAGGAATTCAAAGATTACATAGACAGTGAAGACTTGAAACCTGAACAAGTGTTTAATTGCGACAAAACAGGCCTGTTTTGGAAGAAATTGCCAAGCAGGACCTACATTACTCAGGAGGAAAATGCACTCCCAGGACATAAGCCTATGAAAGACAGCCTCTTCAAGGGGGGGCTCCTTGGCGTGGTGAAGAGGCTCTTGTTCTGAGGAATTAGACCTGTCGGTCTCCTTCCTCAGACCGAACCTAATTACCCCCCCAATTCCCCTTTCCCTATCCCATCCTCCCCTTTTTCCTTTCCTCCTCCTCCTCCTCCCCACCCCTCCCTTTTGCCCTTCCTCTTTTTGGCCTTTGGGATTTTTCCCACAGGCACACTAGTTCATAGGTAGGGGGAAGGGTACCGGGGTCCATCCCATTCCGTTGAGGTCCTTGGCGGTGGCGTAGTTTGCCGTGGGATCTGGATCACCTGGGGATGTCCCGATCCCTCTCCGGTATCCCGGAGGGTGACTTTGGGCTTCTTTCGGGCGACGGGTGTATCTCTGGAAGCCACCTTTCGGATTCTGGGGGTGGTGGCCAAAGGAGGTATGCTTTGTGGCGGATATCCGGCCGCCCTCTCTTTTGTCCACCGAGGTAGCTCGGCAGATGAGAGGTTGCTATCCCGGATTGCTGGTTTACTGGCATGAAGGGTAGGGTATGGCATGGGTTCCATGCTGCATCTGCACTACTTGCTGTGCTGAGGTCCTCTTGGGCGCGGAGGGAGATTTCTGGCCCTTTCATTCCTCCTAGGAACTATCCCTCCCCGGTCCCCCCTTTTTTTTATTCTTTTTTTTTATTTTGATTTTCTTTTCTTCTTTCTTTTTGTTTTTAAGAAAAAAAAAAAGTAACCTAACCATGGAGTCCCAAATCCATGACCCCGTTACCCCTGGGCCCCTTATTGTTACCGCACCCTGTTTTGACCTCGCCTCGTCTTTTGACCACTCTTTGGACATTCCTAAGACCCCTATACCTCTTGTTGGTGCTGTTTCGTCACCCGCTCCAGGTGCCGGGATTTCGACTGACTCCTTTGATTTGTCTGACCTACGCTCTCCTTTGACTATGCTTCCGACCTCTCCCTCTACGGTGTGGCAATTTTTGAATCGCCAGCTCGTCCCACATCGGACCGACTCTGGTCCCACTTCTAAACGCCAACGACAATCTCCTGATGATGTTACTTCGTTACCTTCCCATTCTACTCGGAAAAGACCGACACGTCACGCACTCCCTCTCCACACTCGGTTTCGGACCACTTCTTCTACTGCCTATCTTTCCGACCATAGTAGTATTGGCGAAGCGCTTCTACGCCACGTTGGTAGAGATATTTTCTTTCATGCTCTTAAGAGTGGTACACGCAGAATTCTACCCAAGCTCGTGATCTTTCTCTTCTTTCACATATTGATACTATTCCTATCACTGTCGAAAAACATCATTCCCTCAATTCTTGTAGTAGTACTGTTATTCTGCCCCATACCATAGTCCAACAGAATTTCCAGACATGTGGCAATGACATTCTCGAACAGCTGGAACTCCAAGATCTCCCAATTCTCACGGTAGACACTTACGTTCTTCCTGCCCGCGGGCAAAGACGATACCCTTGCAATGTGGCTTGTTTAACTTTTGACAGCCGTGAGCTCCCATCCTCTGTTTATGTAGAAGGATATCGGTTACAAGTTCGGAAGGTGATCCCTACACCGCAAGAGTGTAGGAATTGCTGGCGATTTGGCCACCCAGCAAAATATTGCAGATCTATAGCTGAATGCCCAGTCTGTAGTGCTGATGACCATTCTAATAGGTCTTGCAGTCGAACTCCCTCTTGCCTTAATTGTCATGAGGCTCACCCTTCGTACTCTCGCTGTTGCCAGGTCTACTTAAATGAGTGGGAAATTCGTTGCCTCAAAGAGGCAGAAGGTCTCCCTTATGCCATGGCAGTTTCTCATCTCCGCATTCAAGGGAAACTACCCCATGTTTCTTATTCTCATGTTTCAAAACGTCCCCCCACTTCTGGGGTCCCATCTTCTGCAGCCTCCTCTGCGGTTGCCAGTCCCATAGTCACTCCTGTATCTAATTCTTTTGCCGTCTTGGGCTCAGACGTCCCTACTTCAACACCTCAGTCCGTCCTCACTTCTTCGTGTTCTCTCTCACAAACCCCGGTATCGACAAGACCTCATACGACACCTCCTCCCAATCGTTCCTCTACTTCTCAGAGGTCCAAAAAATCTTCTTTAACCCCTCCTTCCCTTCATCCACCTCCACATTTTACCTTCCCGGTCTCTGTACCTGGGTCTTCCCCTTTCACTGGCTCTGTTACAAGTGTGGAGGTTCATCCTCCTCCCCGTACTGTGCCTTCCTTCCCTGTCCCCTCCCAAGTTTCTTCCTCTTCTGCCACCTCCCAGGTTTCTTCCTCTTCTGCCACCTCCCAGGTTTCTTCCTCTTCTGCCACCTTCCAGGTTTCTTCCTCTTCTGCCACCTCCCAGGTTTCTGCCTCTTCTGTCCCCTCCCACACTTCTCCAATTCCCTCCACCCTTTCGCCCCCCCCCTACCTTGGTACAGTCCATTACAGTTCCGATCTTTACTCAAACTCCTCCTCCTTCCATCTCCAATATTGTCTCTCATACAACGTCTCTGAACTCCGAAACACTTGAAGCAATCTCTGAGTATATTAGAGACCAAACCATCAATGGACACTGATCCACCCTCTGTTCCTTCTCTTTCCTCATCTCCATCTGCGCAACTCCTTTCTTCACAGCGCACCGTTTCTTCGCTGCTTGAACATTTTCCTTTCCCACCGCATGTAGACTTTTCTAACCCCTCTAGTCCGTAGGTATCCTTACCTGCAGATTTCAGGTATCTTTATCATTGCCAATCATGGCCTATTTACAGTGGAATATACATGGCCTCGGGTAATCGGGGTGAGCTTCAGATGTTGCTCTCCCAGTTTTCCCCTGTTGGTGTTTGCTTACGGGAACCAAAATTACACTCTGCTGTTATCTATCCCATCTCAGGCTATAATTTATTGTATTCTTCAGATCCTTTTCCTGATGGGACCTTTAATGAAAGTGCCCTTCTTCTGCTCACTGATATTCTGTACCATCAGCTATTTGTTCATACTATGCTGCATTACACAGCAGCCCGTATCCACTTGCATAGGTGGTATACACTCTGTTCTTTGTATCTCTCTCCTTCTCGGGCATTATCTATCCCAGATAGTGCCTTTCTTGTTTCGTCATTACCACCACCACTTCTGTTACTTGGCGATTTTAATGCCCATCATTTCCTCTGGTGGGGTCTCACTGTGATTCCTGTGGCATTCAGTTAGAGGCTTTTCTTGCTACCCGCCCCCTCCATGTTCTAAATACAGGTACTCGCACCCATTTTGATCCCCGTACTCATACTCTCTCTTCCATGGATCTTTCAGTCTGCTCTTCCTCCGCCGCATTAGACTTCACCTGGTCTGTTCTCCCGGATTTACATGACAGCGATCATTTCCCAATCATTCTTACTTCCCCTTCACATTCACCACCTCTTAAGTAAGTAAGTAAGTTTATTCAGGTATACACAAATACAGTTACATAGAATTATCATACATAGCAGCATATGTGTAGGGAACCTAGGATAACCCAAAAAAGTCAGACAGAGTGACCCACGCTGGCAATTTGATCAGGCAAATTTGAACCTTTACTCACGACTAACTGTTTTGAGTGAGGTTCCTTCTTTGTCCTCCATTGATGAGCTTTTACACCTCTTCTCGTCCTCCGTTTTAACTGCAGCTTCTCATTCTATACCCCAAACTTCGGGCAGGCATTCTCAGAAATGCATGCCTTGGTGGTCTCCTGCTTGTGCTCGTGCAGTACGTTTGAAACGCGCTGCGTGGGGCAGGTACCGGTACAATAGAACCACGGAGAGACTACTTGATTTTAAGCAGAAGCGTGCGATCGCTCGCTGTGTCATCTGTGATGCTAAATGCACTTGCTGGCGAGATTGTCTCCACCATCACCTCTGCTTCCTCTATGAGTGAAGTCTGGAAAAAAGTACGAAAACTGAGTGGTAAATATTCTCCTGACCCGGCTCCCGTTCTGCGGGTTGCTGGTGTTGATATAGCAAACCCACTGGATGTTGCCAATGAAATTGGCAATCATCTGATCTGTATTTCTCAGGGGCTCCATCTATGCCCCTCGTTTCTTTCCTCAAAGTCTGCCAGAGAGTTAGCACCCTTGGACTTTTCTTCTCTCAGAGAAGAACATTATAATGTGCCTTTTACACTTCAGGAACTGGAGGCAACACACTCGGCTTGCCGATCATCGTCAGCTGGACCCGACGACATTCATATTCGTATGCTACAACATTTACATCAGTCAGCCCTTGCAGTCCTATTACGCCTTTTCAATCTTATTTGGTCACAAGGAGTTCTTCCACAGCTGTGGAAATCTGCCATTGTTCTCCCTTTCCGCAAACCGGGCACTACAGGACATGAAACCTCCCACTATCATCCCATTGCTCTTACCAGTGCAGTTTGCAAAGTGATGGAATGCCTGGTAAATAGACGTTTAGTGTGGTATTTACAGACACACAACAGTCTCTCCACTTGTCAATATGGCTTTCGTAAGGGCCATTCTACCATAGACCCCTTACTACGCTTGGATACGTATGTTCGTAATGCCTTTGCGAATAACCACTCAGTTATTGCTATATTTTTTGACCTTGAGAAGGCATATGACACAACTTGGAGGTATAATATTTTGGCCCAAGCCCACTCCTTAGGCCTCCGAGGCAATCTACCATCCTTCCTTAAGAACTTTTTAACTGAGAGACATTTCTGTGTTCGGGTTAATAATGTGCTCTCCCCGGACTTTATCCAAGATGAAGGTGTCCCCAAGGGATGTGTTCTGAGCACAACACTTTTTCTCCTTGCTATAAATGATTTGGCCTCTAGTCTTCCATCCAATATTTGGTCATCACTCTATGTTGATGACTTCGCTATTGCCTGTGCAGGCGCTGACTGTCACCTCATTGCAGTTTCTCTCCAGCATGCTGTCGACCGTGTTTCCAGTTGAGCCACCACACATGGGTTTAAATTTTCCAGTACCAAAACTCGCCAAATTACTTTCACTAGGCGCTCTGTCATCTCTGATCAACATTTGTACCTCTATGGCTCCCATATCCCTGAATGTTATCCTGGAAACCTCACATTACCTCTCTGAAGGCAACTTGTCACAGCCGGCTGAACCTTCTTAAAACCCTTGCTCATCTTTCATGGGGAACTGATCGTCGAACTCTCCTTCGCCTATATTCCACCCTCATTTTATCGAAACTTGATTATGGTGACCAGATCTATTCAGCAGCCTCTCCTGCTACTCTCTCTAGCCTTAACCCCATTCATCACCAAGGATTACGTTTATGCCTTGGTGCTTTTCGCTCGTCCTCTGTCGAGAGCCTCTATGCAGAAGCGAACGTTGCATCCTTATCCGATCGCCATGATGCCCATTGCCTTCGCTACTATGTACGCTCTCATGATCTCCGCAATCCTTCCATTTATAGAATGGTCACTGATATTAGTAGACATTATTTGTTCGCCGCCCCTGTTTGCTCCGTCCCTTCTCTCTTCGCCTACATTCGCTCTTGTCTTCTCTTCAATTACCACCTTTCTATGTTCATATATCATCTCACTTTTCCCTACCCCCCTGGGAAGCTCCAGCTGTTTGAGTCTGTTCTTTCTCACTCCCTTGCGCGAAAGCCCAACTGTCTACGGTAGCTTCCCGCTCTCTTTTTCTTGACCACTTCCACTCTCATTCTCATGCCATTGCAGTGTACACAGATGGCTCTAAGTCTTGTGACGGCGTAGGATTTACAGCAGTGTTTCCGGACAGCATCGTACGAGGGCATTTACTGTCTTCGGCTAGTATTTTTACTGCTGAATCGTATGCCATTCTTGCAGCACTTATCCATATTGCATCTATGCCTGTGTCATCATTTGTGGTTGTCTCACTCCCTTCATGCTTTACAAGCTATACAGAAGTTTGATACACCTCACCCCTTAGTCCTCCGTATCCAACTTTGGCTACGCTGCATCTCTACCAAACATAAAGATATTGTTTTTTGTTGGGTCTCTGGTCATGTTGACGTACAGGGCAATGAACAGGCAGACACTGCTGCACGGTCAGCAGTACATGACCTACCAGTTTCATATAGAGGTGTTCCATTTACGGACTATTTTGCTGCAATAGCTACCCGCCTTCACACCCGTTGGCAACAACGTTGGTCTACTCTGCTCGGTAACAAACTTCAATCTATTAAACCGAGTATAGGTTACTGGCCGTCTTCTTGTCACTAGTGTCGAGGTTGGGAGACTACTCTCTCCCGTCTTCGCATTGGCCATACTCGTCTTACTCATGGATATCTCATGGAGAGGTGCCCTGCTCCTCTCTATGAGAATTGTCAGGTTCCATTAACGGTCAGCCACATTCTGTTAGACTGCCCACTTTATCAATGAGCACGCAGAATTTACCTCCGACGTCGTCTTCGCTCCGCTGTTCTCTCTTTACCTTCCCTTCTCGCTGATGGACCCACCTTTCATCCGGACTCTCTCATTGACTTTTTGACAACAACTGACTTACTTCACAAAATCTGATGATACTTTCAGCCCTTTCTACCTCAATCTCTTGCTACCCTCTACCCCCGCACTATCCCCTGCCCCGCTGTTTTCTGTAACCTACTGATCATCCCTCCCCCCTTCTGCCGCCCAATACCCTCGCTTCCTTCCCTACCCTGCAGTGCTGTATAGCCCTTGTGGCTTAGCGCTTCTTTTTTATTATAATAATAATATGAAAGACAGGCTTACTCTGTTGATGTGTGCTAATGCTAGTGGTGATTGCAAAGTGAAGCCTTTATTGGTGTATCACTCTGAAACTCCCAGAGTGTTCAGGAAAAACAATGTCCTCAAGGCTAATTTGCGTGTGCTTTGGAGGGCAAAACAGTAAGGCATGGGTCACTAGGGACATTTTCAATGACTGGTTACACCATGCATTTGCCTCCACTGAAAAATTACCTCCTGCAAAATAAATTGGACCTTAAGTGCCACCTGGTATTAGACAATGCTCCTGGTCATCCTTCAGACTTGGCAGAGCGACTTTCTGGGGACATGAGCTTCATTAAGGTCAATTTTTTGCCTCCTAATACCACTCCTCTCCTGCAGCCCATGGACCAGCAGGTTATTTCCAACTTTAAGAAACTGTACACAAAAGCTATGTTTCAAAAGTGCTTTGAAGTGACCACAGACACTCGATTGACTCTAAAGGAGTTTTGGAAGGATCACTTTAATATCCTCAATTGTATAAGCCTTATAGGTAAAGCTTGGAAGGGAGTGACTAAGAGGACCTTGAACTCTGCTTGGAAAAAACTGTGGCCAGAATGTGTAGACAAAAGGGATTTTGAAGGGTTTGAGACTAACCCTGGGAATCCTATACCAGATGAGGAATCCCTTGTGGCATTGGGGGAGTCCTTGGGGTTGGAGGTTAGTGGGGAGGATGTGGAAGAGCTGGTGGAGGAGGACAGTGAAGAACTAACCACTGATGAGCTGCTAGATCATCTTCAACA
Organism: Cherax quadricarinatus; assembly: GCF_038502225.1. Lineage (NCBI taxonomy): Eukaryota > Metazoa > Arthropoda > Malacostraca > Decapoda > Parastacidae > Cherax > Cherax quadricarinatus. The sequence continues at coordinate 49,774,968 of NC_091308.1, read as the reverse complement.
GCAAGAGGCCAGACCTGAGGAAACTGCTTCGGAGGAGAGGATAGAGAAATTGAAGAAGTTGCCTACTTTAAAGATTAACCCTTAAATGGTCCAAACGTATATATACGTTTTTTCAACATCCGAAAGTATGTAAAAAAATGTGGATCTTCTTTTTTGTTTTACATTTGAAAACATGTAAAAAACTTTTATCTACATTTTTTTTTGTTATATTTGAAAATATGTAAAAAAAAGTAGATCTACTTTTGTAGCACTACGAATTTGAACGTCGATCTGTTTGGACCGTTTAAGGGTTAAGGAAATGTGTGCAAAGTGGCTTAAAGTGCAAATCTTTTTTGATGAAAATCACCCTAACACAGCTATTGCAAGCCGTGTTGGCAACCTGTACAATGACGATGTGAAACACTTTAGGAATGTCATAAAGGAACGAGAGGTACAGGCCTCTATGGACAGATATGTTGTGCAACAGAACTCCAGTGATTCTCAAGCTGGTCCGAGTGGCATTAAAAGAAGAAGGGAAGTAACCCCGGAAAAGGACTTGCTACCTCAGGTCCTAATGGAAGGGAATTCCCCTTCTAAACAATAAGTTCAACACTTCCCTCCTCCCATCCCATCAATCGTCACCAGATCTTCATTAAAGGTAAGTGTCACGTATTCTATTGTTAGTAGAGTACTACAAACTGTGCATGTCTTCATCAGTTTGTGTGCATTAAACTTAATATTTCATGTGGTAAATTTTGTTTTTTTCATACTTTTGGGTGTCTTGCACGGATTAATTTGATTTCCATTATTTATTATGGGGAAAATTGATTCGCTTTTCAATAATTTTGGTATACGATGAGCTCTCAGGAATGGATTAATATAAAAAACCGGGGGTCCACTGTATACGTTTTTACCGCTAGTGCCCCAAATGTTTATACACGTTTTATGTGTCATACATTTAACATTGCCACAATAAGCCTGAGTCACCTAGACATGATTGAATGGGTGTGAGCACTCACTGTGCACCATATTAAAATAATTGGGGATGCCTGGGTACCATATGCTCTTTTTTCCTATTAAAAAACAACCATTTTTTTTTTTCTCAAAAAAGTTGGGGCAGTACAGTAGTGAACGTATATATACGTTTGGACCATTTACGAGTTAATAGATCATTGTAATAACTCTGCATACAGTGCTATATTAATGTCCTCCTATAGTAGGGCATTGTAATAAGCCTGCATGTAGTGCTATATTGTTAAGAGACTGAACAGTCCCTGGCTAACACCCAGCATCCTCAAATCCATAAATACAAAACACCTATATGAAAAACAGTACAGAATGGGTCACATAACCAGAGACCAAACAAAACGTTACTCATCACTCCTAACCAGCCTGATAAGAAGGGCTAAAAAACTGTTATGAGAACAGATTATCCAACTTACGAGGTGATATAAAAAAGACCTGGAAAGCCCTATCAGAAATTCTAGGAACAAAAAAGATATCACGAAATAGCGAAATTGAATTAACAAAACCAGATGAACCCAAACTCCCACCAACTGAAACAGCAAACAGACTCAATAATTTCTTCTCCACTATAGGAAAAAACCTTGCCAATAAAATCTCAAGCTCAGATACCCCACCCAATGACTACCTCACTGGCAACTACCCGAACACACTGTTCCTAGCTCCGACTAACCCTACTGAAGTCTCCCTTATTATTTTATTATTTTTTATTATCACACCGGCCGATTCCCACCAAGGCAGGGTGGCCCGAAAAAGAAAAACTTTCACCATCATTCACTCCATCACTGTCTTGCCAGAAAGGTGCTTTACACTACAGTTTTTAAACTGCAACATTAACACCCCTCCTTCAGAGTGCAGGCACTGTACTTCCCATCTCCAGGACTCAAGTCCGGCCTGCCGGTTTCCCTGAACCCCTTCATAAATGTTACTTTGCTCACACTCCAACAGCACGTCAAGTATTAAAAACCATTTGTCTCCATTCACTCCTATCAAACACGCTCACGCATGCCTGCTGGAAGTCCAAGCCCCTCACACACAAAACCTCCTTTACCCCCTCCCTCCAACCTTTCCTAGGCCGACCCCTACCCCGCCTTCCTTCCACTACAGACTGATACACTCTTGAAGTTATTCTGTTTCGCTCCATTCTCTCCACATGTCCGAACCACCTCAACAACCCTTCCTCAGCCCTCTGGACAACAGTTTTGGTAATCCCGCACCTCCTCCTAACTTCCAAACTACGAATTCTCTGCATTATATTCACACCACACATTGCTCTCAGACATGACATTTCCACTGCCTCCAGCCTTCTCCTCGCTGCAACATTCATCACCCATGCTTCAACACACTAAAAAACAAGGCAGAAGATTTAAACACCTTACCACCCTTTATATGCAAAAAAGCATCACAAGTACTATCACCAATCATTGCAACACTCTTTAACAAATCCAGAGAATCCTCTACCTTCCCTACAGTTCTCAAAATAGCAAGGGTCACCCTGATCCATAAAGGAGGAGACCAAACAGACTTGAATAACTATAGGCCAATATCCAACTTACACCCTCTTTCTAAAATCTTCGAAAAATTAATTCATAAGCGAATCTATTCCTACCTCATCTCCCACAACATGCTCAACCCCTGTCAATTTGGGTTCAGGCCTAATAAAAATACTAATGATGCTATTATACACATGCTAGAACACATATACACTGCAATAGAAAAAAAAGAAGTCCCACTGGCTATCTTCATTGACTTACGTAAAGCTTTTGATACAGTTGACCATAACTTGCTCCATATAAAATTGTCGCACTATGGTATAAGAGGGCACTACTTCAACTACCTAAAGTCTTACCTCAGCAACAGAAGCCAGTATGTGTACACAAACGGGTCAAACTCTTCCGCACAGCCAATTACAGTTGGTGTCCCACAGGGAAGTGTCCTAGGCTCTCTTCTCTTTCTCATATACATAAATGACCTGCCAAATGCATCGCAACTACTCAAACCCCCACTATTTGCAGATGACACTACATACATCTTCTCTCACCCGAGCCCAGTCATGCTAACCAATACTGTAAATACCAAATTACAGAAAATATCTACCTGGATGAGGACTAACAAACTTACTCTAAACATTGACAAAACCTACTTCATACAGTTTGGTAACCGAGCTACAGACATCACTCTTAACATAATGATAAACGGATCACCTATCACAAAATTCACATTGGGGAAATTTTTAGGAATCCACCTTGATAATAGACTCAAATTTCAAACACACATACAACAAATTTCCAAAAAAAATTCCAAGACCGTAGGCATACTATCGAAGATAAGTTACTATGTTCCACAGTCAGCCCTCCTGGCCCTATATCACTCACTTATTTACCCCTATCTCACCTATGGAATTTGTGCATGGGGCTCAATAACAATGAACCATCTCAGACCATTAATTACCCAACAAAAGGCTGCAGTCAGAATGATGATAAATTCCCACTACAGGCAGCACACTCCACCAATATTCAAAACTCTAAACCTACTCACCATACAAAACATCCATACTTATTACTGCACCTACTACATTCATAGAACACTTAACTCTGACATAAACCCTCCCCTCAAACGTCTCCTTACCAACCTCAACAGAACACATGACCATAACTCAAGGCACAGATCTCTCTTTGATGTTCCTCGTGTCCATCTCATGCTAAGCAAAAACTCATTGCACATAATAGGCCCTAAAATCTGGAATTCATTACCTGTGAATATAAAAGAAACAGTCTGTTTATAAATTCAAGTCTCTTCTCAAAAATCACCTACTCACCCACAAGTAAATAAATACTGAATAATTGTATCTCATAAATGTTTCTCATTTATTTTTTAATTACATTACCCAACAGAATACTCCATTCTACTGAATGCACAGCAACACAGTAAATGACCATATGACCTGTCTTTGTAATACTCATTTGTGCTAAACTGTTATCTGTTTACAATAATGTTTGTACCACTGAATATATCATTGCTTAGTTAATCTTAAGTTAATTTTAAGCCTGCCCATAATGCTCTGCATACAAGGGGCTTTGGCATGTTGCACTGTAATAACTGTATTCCTTTGTACTTCACTGTATCATGTTCAGATTAATAAATAAATAAAAAAATAAATTATCCTGTAGTAGGTCATTGTAATAAGTCTGCATATAGTGCTATGTTATTGTCCTTGTGTGGTAGGTCATTGTAATAACTGCATCTAGTGCTGTATTATTGTTCTCATGTAGTAGATCATTGTAATAACCCTTCTTATAGTTCTATATTACAGCCTCTCCTCACTTATTGACAGAGTTCTGTTCCTAAGACCTCGTTGGTAAATGAATTTGTCGCTAAGTGAGGAGCATACTATAATGGTAGTGGGTTTGTGTCAACCATCTTTGATATTGTTTTAGTGTTACCTTTTCAATATTTATAACATTTCTGGTATATTGGTATATTTTTAAATCTTTTTACAGTAGTGTACTGTATATTGTAATAAATAGAGTAGAGGAAATCAGCTCTAATATACATTATTTTCGTATGCACACTTGTCCGAGAGCTCATCATAAGTCTGAGTCGTCAGTAAACAAGTACGTCGCTAAGTGAGGAGAGGCTGTATTGTCCTTTCAATAGCTTGTACTGTATAAGAGCTACTTTACTGGTTATTTTGTATTTATCATTGTCATTATTAATGTAATAAACAACTGTATTACATATCATTACATTGAACCTTTTTTCTTTGCAACATATGCTGTGTGAGAGTTAGTCTAGTAAAATGTGATATTGTATGAATCATTAGATAACTTATGTAAAGCATATACCAGTGTAGAATAACAGTATAGTAAGTCCTTGCTTAACGCTGTTTTGTTCATTGTTTTGTTATGTGGTTGATGAGAAAAAAATCGATTCCTGGCCATGGCCACTGTCTGTGTGGAGTTTGCTTGTTCTCCCTTCCCCATGTCTGTGTGGGTTTTCTCTGGGTACTCTGGTGTCGTCCTACAGCTCAAAGATGTTCACATTAGGTTAATTGGCATGTCTAAATTGTATCAGTAGGAGTGAGTGTGGGTGGGTGTGAATACACCCTGTGATGGAATGGCGTCCTGTCCAGGGTTGGTTCCTTCCTTGCGCCCTGAACTGTTGGGATAAGCTCCGGCTACCCGCAACTCTGAACTGGAATAAGTGGGTTGGAAAATGAATGAATACAAATTATAGTAAAATAATCATATAAATGTGATAATCATACAAATGCATGACTTCCAACGATGTGGCATGAAAGTTCTCAACGAACCCACCATATTTGTTGTTCATTTGTTTTTGAACTGCATGGTGGTAGGAGCACCTTAGAATTTTAGCTTTGTAAACATTTATTCCTCAATATAACCCTGTTGCAATGTGTGCTAAAGGTGCATGGTGCACCCCTGATGTTTATATCAATTAGCCTATGGTAAAATTGGTTTCATTATACGTCATTTCACTTTAATTCGCAGTTTCCAAGAACCTGTCGACAACGTTAAGCATGGATTTGCTGTAATTATTATTTTCCTTTGCTCTTCAGAATATATTGAAGCCATCATGAACATGGAGGAGAGGGTACAGAAAGTCATAATGGAGGCCATCCAAGAACTAATGCTGCGAGAAAGTTCTCCTGGGATACTGGTGGGAGAAGGTGAGATCAGAGCAGACCTGGGACCCGCCTCCTTCCACCCGCACATCAAAACTATCCTTGAGCAGCTAGAAACAGCCACACTAACCAGAGATGAGACAATACAACGATGCCACGAATTAGAGCAGCAGGTGAGTCCATTTAAAATAACATATTATGGTTAAGAACAAGTAGCTGTTAATATTGGTTTGTATTATTTATGTTTATGAAGATCTGTTTTATATTGCAATGTGTTTTGAGTGTTTTACAACTGTGAACCACAACTGTCTCTATCCACTTGTTTTAGTATCTGTTGTTCTGAAAGTGAATGTTGCTGCAGAAAATAAAGAATGATAAATGTGTTTCCTTCTCTGGGTCACCATCTTAGCAAGAAATACCCAGTGAAGTAAAAATGTCATTCTCAGCAGGACAGTCTAATCTGAGAAAAAAAAAAATGGCATGAAGACCAAAATCAAACTGCTGCAGCCTAGGAATGAATCCAAAGTAGTAACTTAAACAGAAAAGGAGTGTGAGTGTTGTAGAGGATGATAGTGTAAGTGACACCCAAAGGTCATCAGAAAATTCTGATGTGACTAGGAGGTCATGCTTGTCACAACTGCTTAACCACCAAGACAAAATTGCAGAGGTGTTGGAAGAAAACCATCATGCAGATGTGATACACACAGATTTTTCAAAGGCATTTGACAAATGTGATCATGGGGTCATTGGACACAAAACAAGGGCCATATGCATAATGCATTTTTAACTTTCTGAAAGAAAGAACACAGAGTAGCAATAAACAGAGCAAAACCCACCATTAGTAAGGTAGAACACTCAATACTCCCAAGGTATGATCTTGGCGCTTCTGCTGTTTCTCATTCTCATAGCAAACACACAAAAACACCCATCACAGTTTTGTATCATCATTTACAGGTGACTAAAATATACATGAAAGTTGCCTTGGTAGAAGACACTAAAAAATTGCAAAAAAGATATAAGCAGGGTTTTCCAGTGGGCAGTGGAAAACATGACATTTTATGGTGTAAAGGTAGAAAGTTGAAAGTGAACATAGATAAGAGTAAGGTGATGAGGGTATCAAACGATTTAGATGAAGAAAAATTGGATATCACATTGTAGAGAGGGAGTATGAAAAAAGTAAATATTTTCACATATTTGGGAGTTGATTTGTCAGCAGATGGGTTTATGAAAGATGACGTTAACCATAGAATTGATGAAGGAAAAAAGGCGAATGGTGTGTTGAGGTATCTGTGGAGACAAAAAAACATTATCCATGGAGGCAAAGAAGGGAATGTACAAAAGTATAGTGGTACCAACACTCTTATATGGGTGTGAAGCTTGGGTTGTAAATGCTGCAGCAAGAAGGCAGCTGGAGGCAGTGGAGATGTCCAGTCTAAGGGCAATGTGTGGTGTAAATATTATGCACAGAATTCAGAGTGTGGAAATTAGGAGATGTGGAGTTACTAAAAGTATTAGTCAAGGGGCTGAAGAGGGATTGTTGAGGTGGTTTCGTCATTTAGAAAGAATGGAACAAAGTAGAATGACTTGGAGAGCATGTAAATCTGTAGGGAGGAGGAGGCGGGGTAGGGGTCATCCGTGAAAAGGTGGAGAGAAGGGGTAAAGGAGGTTTTGTTGGCGAAGGGCTTGAACTTTCAGCAACCGTGTGTGTGTGTGTGTGTGTTAGCATTATGTTGTTGTCCCTATTACTTTGATAGTAAGGTTCTCACTACATGTTCTAGTGTGGGGTAGCTTTTACATTTATTTTATTTTATTTTATTAACACACTGGCGGATTCCCACCAAGGCAGGGCGGCCCGAAAAAGAAAAACTTTCACCATCATTCACTCCATCACTGTCTTGCCAGAAGGGTGCTTTACACTACAGTTTTTAAACTGCAACATTAACACCCCTCCTTCAGAGTGCAGGCACTGTACTTCCCATCTCCAGGACTCAAGTCCGGCCTGCCGGTTTCCCTGAATCCCTTCATAAATGTTACTTTGCTCACACTCCAACAGCACGTCAAGTATTAAAAACCATTTGTCTCCATTCACTCCTATCAAACACGCTCATGCATGCCTGCTGGAAGTCCAAGCCCCTTGCACACAAAACCTCCTTTACCCCCTCCCTCCAACCTTTCCTAGGCCGACCCCTACCCCGCCTTCCTTCCACTACAGACTGATACACTCTTGAAGTCACTCTGTTTCACTCCATTCTCTCTATATGTCCGAACCACCTCAACAACCCTTCCTCAGCCCTCTGGACAACAGTTTTGGTAATCCCGCACCTCCTCCTAACTTCCAAACTACGAATTCTCTGCATTATATTCACACCACACATTGCCCTCAGACATGACATCTCCACTGCCTCCAGCCTTCTCCTCGCTGCAGCATTCATCACCCACGCTTCACACCCATATAAGAGCGTTGGTAAAACTATACTCTCATACATTCCCCTCTTTGCCTCCAAGGACAAAGTTCTTTGTCTCCACAGACTAAGTGCACCACTCACTCTTTTTCCCTCATCAATTCTATGATTCACCTCATCTTTCATAGACCCATCCGCTGACACGTCCACTCCCAAATATCTGAATACGTTCACCTCCTCCATACTCTCTCCCTCCAATCTGATATCCAATCTTTCATCACCTAATCTTTTTGTTATCCTCATAACCTTACTCTTTCCTGTATTCACCTTTAATTTTCTTCTTTTACACACCCTACCAAATTCATCCACCAATCTCTGCAACTTCTCTTCAGAATCTCCCAAGAGCACAGTGTCATCAGCAAAGAGCAGCTGTGATAACTCCCACTTTGTGTGTGATTCTTTATCTTTTAACTCCACGCCTCTTGCCAAGACCCTCGCATTTACTTCTCTTACAACCCCATCTATAAATATATTAAACAACCACGGTGACATCACACATCCTTGTCTAAGGCCTACTTTTACTGGGAAAAAATTTCCCTCTTTCCTACATACTCTAACTTGAGCCTCACTATCCTCGTAAAAACTCTTCACTGCTTTCAGTAACCTACCTCCTACACCATACACTTGCAACATCTGCCACATTGCCCCCCTATCCACCCTGTCATACGCCTTTTCCAAATCCATAAATGCCACAAAGACCTCTTTAGCCTTATCTAAATACTGTTCACTTATATGTTTCACTGTAAACACCTGGTCCACACACCCCCACCTTTCCTAAAGCCTCCTTGTTCATCTGCTATCCTATTCTCCGTCTTACTCTTAATTCTTTCAATTATAACTCTACCATACACTTTACCAGGTATACTCAACAGACTTATCCCCCTATAATTTTTGCACTCTCTTTTGTCCCCTTTGCCTTTATACAAAGGAACTATGCATGCTCTCTGCCAATCCCTAGGTACCTTACCCTCTTCCATACATTTATTAAATAATTGCACCAACCACTCCAAAACTATATCCCCACCTGCTTTTAACATTTCTATCTTTATCCCATCAATCCCGGCTGCCTTACCCCCTTTCATTTTACCTACTGCCTCACGAACTTCCCCCACACTCACAACTGGCTCTTCCTCACTCCTACAAGATGTTGTTCCTCCTTGCCCTATACACAAAATCACAGCTTCCCTATCTTCATCAACATTTAACAATTCCTCAAAATATTCCCTCCATCTTCCCAATACCTCTAACTCTCCATTTAATAACTCTCCTCTCCTATTTTTAACTGACAAATCCATTTGTTCTCTAGGCTTTCTTAACTTGTTCATCTCACTCCAAAACTTTTTCTTATTTTCAACAAAATTTGTTGATAACACCTCACCCACTCTCTCATTTGCTCTCTTTTTACATTGCTTCACCACTCTCTTAACCTCTCTCTTTTTCTCCATATACTCTTCCCTCCTTGCATCACTTCTACTTTGTAAAAACTTCTCATATGCTAACTTTTTCTCCCTTTCTACTCTCTTTACATCATCATTCCACCAATCGCTCCTCTTCCCTCCTGCACCCACTTTCCTGTAACCACAAACTTCTGCTGAACACTCTAACACTACATTTTTAAACCTACCCCATACCTCTTGACCCCATTGCCTATGCTCTCATTAGCCCATCTATCCTCCAATAGCTGTTTATATCTTACCCTAACTGCCTCCTCTTTTAGTTTATAAACCTTCACCTCTCTCTTCCCTGATGCTTCTATTCTCCTTGTATCCCATCTACCTTTTACTCTGTGTAGCTACAACTAGAAAGTGATCTGATATATCTGTGGCCCCTCTATAAACATGTACATCCTGAAGTCTACTCAACAGTCTTTTATCTACCAATACATAATCCAACAAACTACTGTCATTTCGCCCTACATCATATCTTGTATACTTATTTATCCTCTTTTTCTTAAAATATGTATTACCTATAACTAAACCCCTTTCTATACAAAGTTCAATCAAAGGGCTCCCATTATCATTTACACCTGGCACCCCAAACTTACCTACCACACCCTCTCTAAAAGTTTCTCCTACTTTAGCATTCAGGTCCCCTACCACAATTACTCTCTCACTTGGTTCAAAGGCTCCTATACATTCACTTAACATCTCCCAAAATCTCTCTCTCTCCTCTGCATTCCTCTCTTCTCCAGGTGCATACACGCTTATTATGACCCACTTCTCGCATCCAACCTTTACTTTAATCCACATAATTCTTTTACATAAAGGCCTTATATGTCTAGGGTAATACTTACGTTCATGATTGGTCATCCTCAGTCTCTGAAATCCTTTCACCAGCCCTCTTCACAGGTTATTTAAACTACTTCTATAAAAAAATATATTGTTGTTTGTCCGTCGATTCGACGAGGACCATCTAGTCATCCTGGGGTCGAAGTTGGTGGGTACGCAGATGACTTGTCAGGCCAATGCGCGCACGAAACGTTCTCTGGCAGTGTGGACAGGGAAGGGTGGCGGCATCGAGGGGTCTGATGGCTCTGGTCTTCCTCGCCTGCCTGCACTGCTCAGCTAGTGAGATTCTGCTTGCCTCGCAGGATGTTGCCCCTTTCTGGACAACTGCTCGCCAGTCATTCCTGTCCTGAGCTATCAGCTCCCACATGGTGTGGTTGATGTTGAAAGCTTTCAGAGCAGTCTTAAGGGTGTCCTTGTAGTGCTTCTTTTGGCCTCCTTGAGAGCGCTTTCCATGCTGCAGTTCGCCAAACAAGAGTTTCTTTGGCAGCCAGTGGTCTGGCATGCGAGCAACATGACCTGCCCAGCGAAGCTGTGTCTGCATTAGGATGGTGTAGATGCTAGGCAGGCCAGCTGTAGTCAGCACTTCTGTGTCTGGGATTTTAGCTTGCCATTTGATGCCGAGAATTTTTCTGAGCCGTGTGGTGTGAAACTGGTTCAACTTTCTGGCGTGACGTTTGTAGACAGTCCAGATTTCGCAGCCATAGAGGAGTGTGGTGAGGATTATGGCTCTGTACACCTGGATCTTGGTGCTTGTGGTGATGCCTCTTCGGTTCCATACATTCTTGTGGAGCCTGCCGAAGGTGGCACTGGCTTTGGCAAGTCTGGCGTTCACCTCATCATCGATGGCAACGTTTCTGGAAAGGGCACTGCCGAGGTAGGTGAATTTGTCTACGGCGTTCAGTCACTGCCCGTTGATGGTGATGTTTGGCTCAACATACGTCTTTCCCGGAGCAGGCTGGTGCATCCCTTCAGTCTTCGTTGTACTGATTGTCAGCCCGAAGTTGTTGCAGGCGTCAGAGAACTTGTCAGCACTGTGCTGCATGGCGGCTTCTGAAGCAGCGTTGAGGGTGCAGTCATCAGCAAATAGCAGGTCATTGATGGTGTCAGTTGCAGCCTTGGTTTTTGCTTGAAGCCTCCTGAGGTTGTATTCTAAATAGATATGTACAGAATATATAATTACAGCACTCACATATTCAAAACAAGCCTGCACACCCTTAGCTGCTCCATGGCTTATCTGTCTATCACAATTCATCTAATATGACATAATAAACAATATTAATAACATAGAAACATGACATATACTTCTAGAATGAATAAAATGTCATTATTTATGTCACGAAAGGCATTGTGTTGTTGTGTTTGGGTGTATAAGGGCCACTGAGAGCATAAGCCTTATATAGTGGTGGTGAAGGCAGCAGCAGAGCAGCGGTGTTCTCAGTAGCCCTATACAACTCCAACAATATTGGAGGAGTTAGGTTCGTGCTGTCCTTTTTCTATCAATTAATCTCTTAACTTACTTTCTACACTGCTAATGCTACACTTTATTGCTGGCTGGCACTAAAGCCTTTATCGACTTGTGCTGCTTTAGTATACATATCGTAGAATCACTGAAGAAGGCACATTCTCCCCTCTCTCCTCCTCCACTTTGGTACTTTGCTATAATTTCTTTCTTTAATCCTTAAACGGTCCAAACAGATCGACGTTCAAATTCGTAGTGCTACAAAAGTAGATCTACTTTTTTTTACATATTTTCAAATATAACAAAAAAATAATGTAGATAAGTTTTTTTTACAGGTTTTCAAATGTAAAACAAAAAAGAAGATCTACTTTTTTTTTTACATACTTTCAGATGTTGAAAAAACATATATATATATATACATTTGGACCATTTAAGGGTTAATTCTGTCGTGTCCCTCACCTTTACCAAAGGACTGACACTAGGAGCTTTCTTTGGGTCCATGGTGGCTTATTCAGCAGTCACACACAATAAACAAGTGCCAAAAATAATGGATTATTACGAAATGTTTCGTATGACCTGGCAAGATATGTTCACTCACCAAGAACACGACACTGCCTGAGAATGAGTGTGGAAGGCGGCTTTGTGTACACGCTGGGCACTGGACAAGTTCTGTACCATCGATGAAAACGGAGGAAATTGACGAAAATGGAACCAGTATTTTGGAAAAAAAAGTCTGCGAAGCTGGAAATCAGCGATAACGAAGATTGACGAAAAGGGGAGGGTCCACTGTAATTGAAATCTGCTGCAGTTGTGATATGCTGTAAAGCAAAGTTCTGTAAAGTGGGTCCCACCTATACAGTGGACCCCCGGTTAACGAACTTTTTTCATTCCAGAAGTATGTTCAGGTGCCAGTACTGACCGAATTTTTTCCCATAAGGAATATTGTGAAGTAGATTAGTCCATTTCAGACCCCCAAACATACACGTACAAACGCACTTACATAAATACACTTACATAATTGGTCGCATTTGGAGGTGATCGTTAAGCGGGGGTCCACTGTACCTGGTAAATACTTGAGGGCCTTGTCCCAGATCCACACACTGCCATAACAACGTACTGGAGTGAGAGATATGGAAGGAAGTGCAGGATAAACCCAGTGAAAAGCAGGGATGCAGTGGACAAAATAAGGGAACATTGTATCAACATTCATGGTCCCAGATTAATCAACATCTTACCAGAAGATATCAGAAACACTGCTGAGACAAGTGTAGAAGTCTTCAAAAGGAAACTGGACAAGTATCTTCACCAGGTGTCAGATCAACCAGGCTGTGATGGCTATGTGGGGCAGCAGGCCACCAACAGCAACAGCCTGGTTGGCCAGGCAAGCACCAGACAAGCCTGGCCCATGGCTGAGGTCTGAGAGAAAAACTCTTGGAACCTTTTGAATGTATATCAGAGGTATAAAGGTAAGGTGTATCAGTATCACCTGCACTTAAGATGCAATGATAAATATCCATAGACAAGGTAGGCTGATAAAACATAGAAGGAAAACTTTGCAATGAGTGAAAATAGTGCATCCAGATACACTGACCCTTGTTTGTTTAGTCTCTTTGTTTATATTAACTCCCTCTCCCCCTCAGTGCTAAAACAATGGAGCTGCATAATACATAGTAGGGGGGGGGGTGAGGTCCCTTACTTACCTCCTGTGGTGTTTCATAGTGGAAATACCCACCACCAATGGAAATGAATTCTACTCTGGTGCACTGTAATAGAAATTGTGTATTTCTGTTGGAAATGAAAAAACTAATTCATATCACAAAATATTGAACATGTGAGCTAGGATCTCATGACTCAGGGTTGTCTGTTTTGTGTCTTCTCCATATCATGGAACATTGCTGGCACTTTTAGGTGCTCCTATTAATTAAATATTTTATTGTTTCTTTGCGGATATTAAATGGCCTCGGAACATTTTCCAGCTCTGCTATCTTTCCTGCCTTTAAAGGTTCTATGAGCACACAACTATTTTCAAGATGTGAGACTACAGCTGATTTAACAAGCACAATCACTGGCATTATTTCTATTGCTTTGAAGGTTCTTATAATCCACCATGTCATTTGCCCTGGCTTTAGATGAAGAGGCCCTAGGCTGTTCCACCTGAGGCCCCTCCCAGTCCCCCAGCCTCATGGAAATAAGTCACTTTGTCTGAATTTTTTGGGTTATCCCAGGTTCTTTACACATATGCTGCTATGTATGATATTTGTGTATACCTGAATAAACTTACCACTAGAGGAAGATGGAAGAGTGTTTTAAACAAAATTCAGTGATGCTGAGGATGATGATGGGTGTTTAAAATTCTGCAGTTCATAATTCCTCCTCTAGAAGACATGTTATTGTTAAATACTGCAGTTATTGAAAAAAAATATAAATGTTAAAATTAACACTTGCAGTAACAGAACTTTGTAAACATTTTGTGGAATAAGCAGGAATTTTTAGGAAAATGAAATTGTAATTTTACTGTTATATTGTTTAAAATACATACATACAGTGGTCCCTCGTTTATCGTATTTAATCCGTTCCTGGAGGTGCTACTATTATCGAAATCTACGATTTTCCAATAAATTTTCCCCATAAGAAATAATGTAAATACAATTAATCCGTTCCTGACACCCAGAAGTGTTAAAACAAAAAAAATTTTTTACATTAAATATTGATGTAGTACATAAACAATACAATGGAACATGATGAATGAAACATTAACAGCATAACGCTTACCTTTATTGGTGATTCTTCTTAGTGTATGGAAGACTGGAGGAGGAGACAGATTGCATTACTGTTTGGAAGGGGAATCCTCTTCCATCAACACCTCAGGTACCAAGTGCTTTTCTGGGGTTACTTCTCTTCTCTTTGTTTCTTAATGCCACTAGGACCACCTTGAGAGCCACTGGAGTCCTGTCTCGCAAAGTAATTGTCCAGAGAGCTCTGTTTCTGGCGTCTCTTTTAAAACTTCCCTAAAATGGGCCAAGACTTTGTCACTGTACATGTTGCCAATATGGCTTGCAACATCCTTCTCAGGGTGATGTTTCTCCATAAATCTTTCCATCTTAACCCACATTTCAAAAATCTCCTTAATTTCTGAAGAAGCCACCTTCTTCCATCTCGCTTCCTCCTCCTCTGCAGCAAGATTCTGAGCTGTGATCTGTTGCTCTTCCTGCTGAAGCTCTTGCAGCTCCTCAGTGGTGAGCTCTTCATTGTGGTCTTCCACCAACTCTTCCACATCCTCCAAACTCACATCCAACCCCATGGAACTCCCTAGTGCCACAATAAATTTAACAACAGACATAGGCTCATCAGGGTCAGCCCCAAACCCTTCAAAATCCCTCCTGTCGAAACAATCTGGCCACAATTTTCTCCAAGCAGAGTTCAAAGCCCTGGTAGTCACTGCCTCCCAAGCCGTACCTATAAGGGTTATGCAGTGGAGGATGCTGAAGTGTTCTCTCCAAAAATCTCTTAGGGTCAAGTGAGTGTCTGTGGTCACAGTCAAGCACCTGTGAAACATTGCTTTGGTGTAGAGTTTTTTAAAGTTTGCAATGATCTGCTGGTCCATGGGCTGGAGGAGAGGAGTGGTATTCGGGGGCAAGAACTTTACTGTGATGAACCCAAACTCCTCGAAAATTAGGTCATCCAAGTTTGGAGGATGAGCAGGTGCATTGTCCATTACTAGGAGGCACTCGAGATCCAATTTCTTTTCCAGGAGGTAATTCTTCACACTAGGGCCAAACACTTCATTGAACCACTTGATGAAAATTTCCCTCGTGACCCATGCCTTACTATTAGATTTCCAAAACACACACAATTTACTCTTCATAACATTGTTTTTCCTGAACACTCTGGGATTTTCAGAATGGTACACTAGTAATGGCTTCACTTTGAAATCCCCACTAGCATTAGCACAGAACATGAGCATCAGCCTGTCTTTCATAGGCTTGTGTCCTGGCAGTACCTTTTCCTCCTGTGTAATGTAGGTCCTCTTTGGCATTTTCTTCCATAAGAGGCCTGTTTCGTCACAATTGAACACTTTTTCAGGTTTCAGTCCTTCAGCCTCTATGTACTCCTTGAATTCATGCACATATTTTTCAGCCGGTTTGTGGTCCGAACTGGCAGCCTCACCATGCCTTACCACACTGTGTATGCCACTACAGTTCTTAAATCTCTCAAACCAACCTTTGCTGGCCTTAAATTCACTCACATCACCACTAGTTGCAGGCAGTTTCTTTACCAGATTGTCGTGCAACTCCCTAGCCATTTCACAAATAATCAGCGTCATAATACTATCTCCTGCTAATTGTTTCTCGTTTATCCACACCAATAATAACTTCTCAACCCCCTTTGAGTACTGGTGATTTCATTTTTGTCAGCATATTTACACCCTTTGCAACAACAGCGTCCTTGTTTTCCTTTTTCTTGGCCACGATGGAACGTATGGTTGTATGGGGTTTGTTATACATCCTGGCCAGTTCGGTCGCACTTAAGCCACTTTCATATTGTTCAATGATGTTTTTCTTAAATTCAATCGTATTTCTCACCTTCTTTACCAAAGGCTTGGCACTAGGAGCTTTCTTTGGAGCCATGGTAGCTTATTTAGTACTTGCAAGCACTAAAATGAATGAAATATTATGAAATATTTCGTAGGAGCAAGTGAGGGGACCGTCGCTCACTGGTAAACAATGCCACACTGGCTGGGAAGGGAGGCCGCCCCGGCTCACAGCGTGGGTACATGTCCTGGGCGAACTACTATTCGCGAGTCAATCTACGATTAGCGAGCCCATGTTTATATGGAAATATCGCTATGATTTCCGAAATCTATGACTCTCGAGCCCTAAAATTATCGAGGGACCACTGTATATACTTTTAAAATGCATATTAAATAAATACAGAAACTACAATCTTCAAATACACTAAGACTAAAAATGCTTTTTTTTCTGTCCTTCCTCGTAGGAAAATTATCCAAAAGTTGATCAAAATTTGTTTGTCTAAGTTTGTCACTTTCAGTGCACAGAATGTTCAGCGCAGACAACCTCTGTTGAGACACTGTCACCCTTAATTCATTTTTATTTTATTTTTTTTATTTTTTGAGGCTTGAAAAGAACCTGTCTCTCCCGAACAGCTAGAGACCACTAAGCTAAGACATACCTGCAAGGTTGCTTCCATATTAGGGAAGACCATCTGAATTTTTCCTTGTATGTAATTTGATAAAGGTGTGTGTGAGACAGTGACTGCTCTTCTGTGAGCATATAGCTTTGTCTTATGTACAAGTAAAAGTGCAAAAGTTCATCAGTAAGTTTCAGGTCAACATAATCTGGGTATTATGCTGCCATCAACAGTTCAACACCTTGATGAATTTCTTGCTTAGATGCTGTCAGATCAGCAAGAAAGGAAAATATTTGTGCAACATCACTGTACACAGTAGCTCTTCTTAAACTGGCTTAAAGTGCATCTAGTACAGAAATAAAGGATTTTTATCCTAAACTTGTTTCTTGAAGAGAGTTCATTTAAGGCATCAAGACCAGGTGCACTTCCATCATTTCCTTGTCTTTTCCTTACAATTTGTCTCCTTGTGACAGTTCTATACTTAACATTTAGCAAGGTGGCTGCTGCTTGTTGCTCAAGCTTATAAAATTCTTTTCTAATTTTGCTTAAAAAATCCTGAAGCAAACTGTACAAACATGCACAAACTTTCAATAAGAGTTATGATTCCTGAATGGTTTTGCTGACCTTGCAAAAATGACCCAGCACACGGGTTCAAAAATGCAGCACAAACACAAATTCCAGTTCTTTCATTTTCTGCAATAGATTATTAGCTTGAAGCCTGGCATCAGCCTTCTCATTAACATCAGAGCACAAATGACTGAGCACCTCAGTTAACTGTATCTATCTCACTGCTTTCCTGGAAAGACAAAAACTAATATAGCAATCAATGCTAGAGTCAAATTATTGGCTTAAGACTGTATTATTCTGAAATGGAGTGCAAGGAACATTACTGAAGAGTTGTTTAGAGACTACAGTGTATTATGACAGCATGTGTAAGAAAGGCCTATGACAGTGTCAAAACTGTTATACACCTTGGCCAGAGGCCGCCTAGATTTTGAGGGCCTAGGCTTCAGCCTGCCAAGCCTATAAGTAAATCTGGCACTGACTGTCAGATAGTTTCCCAGTGTCTGGGAAGATGCACTGTATCTATCTTGTATCAGCTTTATTTCCATTACTCTTGAAGATCTGAGAGACAAAATTTGTCACATATGAATGCATTATACCCACCTCAGATTTATCCATTTCTTTGTAGGAACTCTATTTATTTTCTTTTACTTTAGTTTATAGCTTCCTGTCTATTTCCCTTCTTGTATATTTGGGTTACAGTTAGTTTTCCAGGTATTGGAGGAGCTTGAGGTAATAAATCCCTTAACCTGAGCTCAATGTGTTCACACTGATTACCTCAAACTCCTCATTTTCAACAGTTATTCTCTATACTGGACTGAAGAAGCCACTGACGGGTGAAATGTTTCCTCAGTAAACATTCTCAAATGTTGCACAAATGTTTCATTCTTCAATTCTTATAACTTTGTTGATTTATTTTTATTTTCAAAGTGGATATTGTTTTCAGTCATTGAAGTGGTCTTTGGTTTGTCTACTTCTCAAGAAGTCTTCCCTTGATTCAGAAAGCACATCTACCTGTAGTCTTTTCACAGTAAAACCAATCAAAATCACCTCTATTTCTATAATACATTTTCCATTCTATCAAATGAGACCAAGAAAACGAGAATACAACCATAAATACTATACAAAAATAGACCACAAAGGCGGCATTTTAATTAAAAAAAAAAGGTCGGATTTTTTTTCTCTCATTATGCACTGCGTGCTCCAGGATTTTTTTTGTATGGTGTACACTGACCACACAGACCCATTCTCTCACATGTGGGCCTACCAGCTTTCTCCTTCTTGATTTGAAGCCGCTAGAATTTATGAGTATATATACGTCAAACATGGTGGCTCGTAAGACGTATATATATGACCGAAACAGTCGAAGGGTTAATTATGAAGGAAGGACATTGAGAAATGTTAGTCTCGTCACACTTATTGAGTTATTCCTTATTGTACTCATTGCACCCCTGTTTTTCATGGGGTATTTAGCAATGCCTGTCATGCCTCTTACTTTCATGGAGAAAGATTTGTATGTGAAGATTTGAGACTAGGCATTTTAGAATTTTCCAGGTGCAAATTAAAACATCTGTTTCTTGCCTACATAGTTATAGGTCAAGGGACTGCAAATGTTCCCAGTAATTTAGGTACTTGACTGAATCTATGTAGTCAGTTAAGATTCTCTACTCATTCTCCTGGTCTACAGTTTCACCTACCTTCATTAGAGGTGTTTTGAGCAGTATATTAGTACTCCAGCCTAGAGAGAGCAAGTGACTTAAAGATTATCATCATGGACTTGGAATCCCTTATTTTGAAGGTTCTAGTTTTCCGGCCTATTATTTTCCTTGCAGTTTTGTTATTACTCTTCTGAGTCTAGTCTCCAGCTGTGTGTGAGAGAGAGAGAGGAGGGGAGAAGGAGAGACAGTACTAGTGTGTGAGAGAGTGAGAGGAGGGGAGAAGGAGAGACAGTACTAGTGTGTGTGAGAGTGAGAGAGGAGGGGAGAAGGAGAGACAGTACTAGTGTGTGAGAGAGTGAGAGGAGGGGAGAAGGAGAGACAGTACTAGTGTGTGTGAGAGTGAGAGAGGAGGGGAGAAGGAGAGACAGTACTAGTGTGTGAGAGAGTGAGAGGAGGGGAGAAGGAGAGACAGTACTAGTGTGTGTGAGAGTGAGAGAGGAGGGGAGAAGGAGAGACAGTACTAGTGTGTGAGAGAGAGAGAGGAGGGGAGAAGGAGAGACAGTACTAGTGTGTGAGAGAGTGAGAGGAGGGGAGAAGGAGAGACAGTACTAGTGTGTGAGAGAGAGAGAGGAGGGGAGAAGGAGAGACAGTACTAGTGTGTGAGAGAGAGAGAGGAGGGGAGAAGGAGAGACAGTACTAGTGTGTGAGAGAGAGAGAGAGGAGGGGAGAAGGAGAGACAGTACTAGTGTGTGAGAGAGTGAGAGAGGAGGGGAGAAGGAGAGACAGTACTAGAGATTTCTTTTATTTCCTGTTCTTATTCTTATTAAAAAAAAATGTTAAATATTTTGTAAAGTGCATTATGTTTTTGTTCACTAATGTGTTTATTTACTGTATTACATATCTAAGAATATTAACAAATAATCTGTTCATAGATCTCAGTGATAAATGAAGAGAAGACAGCATTGGCCTCGGAGAATGAAAAGCTGTTAAATCGTTTAGATGCTTGGGAGACTGGTGGTGACCTGGGAACTTCAACTCTCCGTTACAAAGATCTCAAGAAACAGATTGATGGTCTCCAAGATGAGCTTTACAAGCTAGAGACATGTAAGTATTGTAGTGTGGACAAGATGAGGAAATTGCAAGTGAGAAGTAAGGTAGGAGAGAGAACAAACCAGGAGAGGCAGAGCATTGTACACACTTGGGAATGTTGCAATGGTTAGTTTATCTTTGATCAATGTAGCAAATATTTTCTACAGTGAAGTATAAATGGTAATACTTAATGGAAGGTGAATGTAATTTATAGTATAAATAATAAACTAGTTACTTTTCTTAAGAGTAGTTGTACTCTCAGCTGGTAGTCAGCTTAAGCTTTCAACACAAGCTGAGTTAATCTTATCATAGTTTTGAGAGGAATTTTCTCATTGATGGGTTCTGCTTTCAGCAGATTGCATTCAAGAACAAGGAAATCCTGAGGAAAGCTGGTGCAATATTAGGAAGTATAGTGGACCCTCGGTTATTGGCCGTAATCCATTCCAAAAGGTTGGCCAGAAACCGAAATGGCCAAAAATCGAAATATTTCCCATGTCTGCTACACTCCCTGCGTGCCTGTTACACTCCCGGCATGCTTGCTACACTTCCTGCATGCCTGTTACACTCCCTGAGTGTCTGCTACACTCCCTGCATGCTTCCTACAGTTCCTGCATGCCTGCTACACTTCCTGCATGCCTGCTACACTTCCTGCATGCCTGCTACACTTCCTACATGCCTGCTACACTTCCTGCATGCCTGCTACACTTCCTGCATGCCTGCTACACTTCCTGCATGCCTGCTACACTTCCTGCATGCCTGCTACACTTCCTGCATGCCTGCTACACTTCCTGCATGCCTGCTACACTGCGTGGATGCCTGCTACACTTCCTGCATGCCTGCTACACTGCATGCCTGCTGCATGCATACCTACTACACTCCCTGCATGCCTATTACACTCCCTGCATGCTTGCTACACTTCCTGCATGCGTGCTACACTCCCCGCATGCCTGTTACACTCCCTGCTTGTTTGCTACAGTCCCTGCATGTCTGCTACACTTCTTGTATGCCTGCTACACTTCCTGCATGCCTGCTACACTCCCTGCATGCCTGCTACACTCTCTGCATGCCTGCTACACTTCCTGCATGCCTGCTACACTCTCTGCATGCCTGCTACACTTCCTGCATGCCTGCTACACTTCCTGCATGCCTGCTACACTTCCTGCATGCCTGCTACACTCCCTGCATGCCTGTTACACTCCCTGCATGCCTGTTACACTCCCTGCATGCTTCCTACAGTTCCTGCATGCCTGCTACACTCCCTGCATGCCTGCTACACTCCCTGCATGCCTGTTACACTCCCTGCATGCTTGCTACACTTCCTGCATGCCTGCTACACTCCCCGCATGCCTGTTACACTCCCTGCATGCTTCCTACAGTTCCTGCATGCCTGCTACACTCCCTGCATGCCTGTTACACTCCCTGCATGCCTGGTACACTTCCTGCATGCCTGCTACACTCCCTGCATGCCTGCTACACTTCCTGCATGCCTGCTACACTCTCTGCATGCCTGCTACACTCTCTGCATGCCTGCTACACTTCCTGCATGCCTGCTACATTTCCTGCATGCCTGCTACACTCTCTGCATGCCTGCTACACTTCCTGCATGCCTGCTACACTCTCTGCATGCCTGCTACACTCTCTTCATGCCTGCTACACTTCCTGCATGCCTGCTACACTTCCTGCATGCCTGCTACACTTCTTGCATGCCTGCTACACTTCCTGCATGCCTGCTACACTCTCTGCATGCCTGCTACACTTCCTGCATGCCTGCTACACTCTCTACATGTCTGCTACACACACTGCATGCCTGCTACACTCTCTGCATGCGAGCTACACTTCCTGCATGCCTTCTACACTCTCTGCATACCTGCTACACTTCCTGCATGCCTGCTACACTTCCTGTATGCCTGCTACACTTCCTGCATGCCTGCTACACTCTCTGCATGCCTGCTACATTTCTTGCATGTCTGCTTCACTCCCTGCATGCTTCCTATTCCTACACTTCCTGCATGTCTGCTACACTCTCTGCATGCTTCCTACACTTCCTGCATGCCTGCTACACTCCCTGCAAGCCTGCTATACTTCCTGCATACCTGCTACACACACTGCATGCCTGCTACACTCTGCATGCTTGTTACACTTCTTGCATGGCTGCTACACTCTCTGCATGCCTGCTACACTTCCTGCATGCCTGCTACCCTCTCTGTATATCTGCTGCACTTCACACTTAAATTCCATGGTGTTTCTCACTTTCTTTACCACAGGAACTTTCTTTGGAGCCATGGTTACTTATTTCACATTTGCACTGCAAAAATAACACAAACTGCAATGGGTAATAAGCAAAATGTTTGGATATATGAGCAGAAGCTTCATCAGCCACCGAGAGACACAGCCAAGCAAATGGCTGATTACCGAATTAACGGCCGATAACCGGGCGCTGGAAAAGCTGGAAAACCAGCTGATCATCGAGTTGGCCGATAACAGAAGCAGCTGATAACCGGGGGGTCCACTGTAGTTAAAAGTGAAAAGTTAAGTACAGAATAGTATGAACACTTGGGAAGAACAGCTATGGAGACAACACCAGTCATCTCCCACTGAGGCAGTGTGTTAGGTTTTTTGATCTGTTTACATTGACACAGACATCCATATCAAGTTTCTTCATCCCACAGTAGTTTCTTAGACCTCTTACAATGTTAGGGGTCATACCCACCCCTTCTGAGCACCACAGCTCCACTAACTATATATTACTGGTTGTTTTATATTCAGTGTTATTTATGTCAGGGTTATTATTATTATTGTTGCATATGCATGAGGCCATATAATAATAAGTGGATAATTTAGCTGTTGTGATCATACACGATTTAACTGTTAGTCTTGGGTATGAAGCAGCACTTGTAAGAATGCTTGTTAATGTACCATGGTATATAACACCTTAGATAGGTGTGTCCAAGCACAACATAACCCAACAACAATAATGGTCTCAGGATGACATCTGTATAGTAAAATACACTATTTAATATTAACAGTACGTATTGACAAGATTGATACATCATATAAAGTTGGTGATCCATCTTGCTTCTCATGGCACAAATGGTACTCATTACAGTACCAATTAATAATGACAAAATCTCAAGCCTTGCCTTGGAATTGCAATAAAATGGCAGCCTGGGATTTCCTGTGCCTTGTACTATACGGCTACTCTCAAAAATACTATTATTTCTTCCCAGACTCTCTCAGCTGCATTCCCAGTGTGTTGACACATAGCAGCAACCTCTGAGAACACCTCAGAACACATTAACAGTAGCCAGAACACCTCTTACCTGCTCAACGAAACATAAAATCACTTGCTTCCAGAGAGGGTGGGAGGGAGTTAGAGGGTGGGTGTGGGCCTGTAAAACCCACAGTCCCACAGAAAACAAAAGAGCATTTTTCTGTTAAGATGAACAGTATTACCAATTCCTATTGTCTGTATTCCCTTCCTTAAGAAGTGTATATCATGAGAAAAAATTTGTGTTTATTGATAAGACTAAAAAGCATAATATTTTGGTTAAAAACTTAACTTGCTTATGAAATTATAAAATTAGATGCACTCACACTCACTCCTCAGTGTCATCATATTAACCCACTTTAACATTCATTGTCTCACACACTCAGCTGTAGTTATATACTCTACCAAGCAAAGACATAGTCACATAGTCTGTGGCTAAGAAGTGTCATGACTGTACCTCATACGTTCTCTGTTAAGTGATTAAAATATGGTCATAACCTCTAAAGAAGGCTGTGGAGCTGGCATATAAAACCTTCAACTCTGACTCCTTTATTTATGGCACCTCTGACTCCTTTAATTATATTTTACCAACTCCAACTCCAGTAACCCAAGAATTGCTTTGATTCTGACTCCACGACTCAGACTCCACAGCCTTGCCTCTAAACCCACCACTACTGTTCTCCCAAAATAATAACTTATGGGTGTTGAAGTCTCCAATCCTTTACTCCTATTGAGTTATCTTTATTGTACTTAATGTATTCCTGCTGTTTCTTCTTTCAACAAAGTGGCCATATCCCACTGAGGCAGAGTGACCCAAAAGGAAAAATGAAACTTCTCCTTTTAAATTTAGTAATATATACAGGAAAAGGGGTTACTAGCTCCTGGCATTTTAGTCACCTCTTACGACACTCATGGTTTATGGAGGAAGAATTCTGTTCCACTTCCCTGTGGAAATAAGAGGAAATAAACAAGAAGAAGAACTAGAAGGAAAATAGAAGAAAATCCAAAGGGGTGTGTATATATATGCTTGTACATGTATGTGTAGTGTGACCTAAGTGTAAGTAGAAGTAGCAAGACATACCTGAAGCCTTGTATGTTTATGAGACAGAAAAAAAAAGACACCAGCAATCCTTCCATCATATAAAACAATTACAGGTTTCAGTTTCACACTCAATTGACTCCTGCTTTTTGTTGGGTTTATTTTGTACTGTTGTTATAACTTGCTTTTGGCTAGTAAGAAGTTAGTTCACTATACAGATGTGGAACCAGTCTCTCATATATTGTGTTTTACCTTTAGCTCGTGATGAGTACCGCACGAAGGCAGACTTGCTAGATCGAGAGAACCAAGAACTGCAGACACGTAATGAAGAACTGCAACGACTGGCAGATGAAGCTCGCTCTCTCAAAGATGAGGTCAGGACCATCCTTTATTATATTCTACCTTGATATAGAATATACTGATTCTATACTCTCTTGATATTATTCTTTGCTGTGTAGATATATATAATCTGAAAATTATAAATTAGAAAAACAGATTTATTTGTGATGATGTCTGGGCTAAGGAAGAAAAAGTTGCATGTTTTGTGAACAATGTTCACTACATCAGTATTTTTTTTTTTAACACGTCGGCCGTCTCCTACTGACCCAAAAAAGAAACATTCATCATCATTCTCACATAATCACTGTCTTTGTAGAGGCTCTCAGATGTACAACAGTTTAGATGTCACATCAGTAATATTATAAAAAATATATTTAATACACTTACTATTTTGGAAGGTTGTTTCATGTTTAAAATTGTTATTTTGAAGTTGAAATTTGCCTCTTATCATTTACCAATGTCAGAAAATTATTTGCAAACTCTTTAATACTGATTGTTGTTAGTGAAGAACAAGCATGTACGTACACACACACACACACACACACTCACACACACACACACACACACACACACACACACACACACACACACACACACACACACACACACACACACACACACACACACACACACACACACACACACACACACACACACACACACACACACACACTCACACTCTCACACACGAGGTCAGGAACATCCTTTATTATATTCTACCTTGATATAGAATATACTGATGCAATCTTCCCACCAGGAAACCAGATCATGAGGAAAGATAGAAGGGGCAGAGGGGGAGGTGGGGTTGCTCTGCTAGTAAAAAACAGATGGAAATTCGAGAAAATGGAAGGCATAGATGAGGTGGGAGAAAGAGACTACATAGTAGGTACACTTCAGTCTGGGGAACACAAGGTGGTCATTGCAGTGATGTATAATCCACCACAGAACTGCAGGAGGCCAAGAGAGGAATATGAAGAACAACAGAGCAATGGTGGACACACTTGCTGAGGTGGCAAGAAGAGCTCACTCCAGCAGAGCAAAGTTGCTGGTTATGGGGGATTTCAACCACAGGGAGATTGACTGGGAAAACCTGGAGCCACATGGGGGTCCCGAAACATGGAGAGCCAAGATGATGGACGTGGTGCTGGAAAACCTCATGCACCAACATGTTAAGGACACTACCAGAGTGAGAGGGGAGGATGAACCAGCAAGAATGGACCTTGTGTTCACCCTGGGCAGTTCAGACATTGAGGACATCACGTATGAGAGTCCCCTAGGAGCTAGCGACCACGTGGTTCTGTGCTTTGAATATATAGTAGAGCTGCAAGTGGAGAGAGTAACAGGAGTTGAATGGGAAAAGCCTGACTATAAAAGAGGGGACTATATAGGGTTGAGGAACTTCCTGCAGGAGGTCCCGTGGGACAGAGAACTGGCAGGAAAGCCAGTAAATGAAATGATGGAATATGTAACAACAAAATGCAAGGAGGCAGTGGGAAGGTTTATTCCCATGGGCAACAGAAACAACGGGAAGACCAGAACGAGCCCCTGGTTTACCCGACGGTGTAAGGAGGCAAAAACAAAGTGCAATAGAGAATGGAAAAAGTATAGAAGGCAGAGAACACGCGAAAATAGGGAGATCAGTCGCAGAGCCAGGAACGAGTATGCACAGGTAAGGAGGGAGGCCCAGCGACAGTATGAAAATGACATAGCATCGAAAATCAAGACTGACCCGAAACTGTTGTATAGCCACATCAGGAGGAAGACAACAGTCAAAAACCAGGTGATCAGATTAAGGACAGAAGGGGGAGAACTCACAAGAAATGACCAGGAGGTATGTGAGGAGCTAAACAGGAGATGTAAGGAAGTTTTTACAGTAGAGACAGGAAGGGCTGTGGGAAGTCAGCACAGAAGGGAACATCAAGAAGGAATATACCACCAAGTGTTGGATGACATACGAACAACCGAGGAGATGAAGAAGCTGCTAAGTGACCTTGATACCTCAAAGGCGATGGGACTGGACAACATCTCCCCATGGGTCCTTAGAGAAGGAGCAGAGATGCTGTGCATGCCTCTAACCACAATCTTCAACACATCCCTTGAAACTGGGCAACTACCTGAGAAATGGAAGACAGCAAATGTAGTCCCCATATTTAAGAAAGGAAACAGAAATGAGGTGCTAAACTACAGACCTGTGTCTCTGACATGTATTGTGTGCAAAGTCATGGAGAAGATTATCAGGAGGAGAGTGGTCGAACACCTGGAACGGAACAAGATTATAAATGAAAACCAGCATGGGTTCATGGAAGGCAAATCTTGTATCACAAACCTCCTGGAGTTTTATGACAAGGTAACAGAAGTAAGACACGAGAGAGAGGGGTGGGTTGATTGCGTTTTCCTAGACTGCAGGAAGGCCTTTGACACAGTTCCCCACAAGAGATTAGTGCAGAAGCTGGAGGATCAGGCGCATGTAACAGGGAGGGCACTGCAATGGATCAGGGAATACCTGACAGGGAGGCAGCAACGAGTCATGGTACATGAAGAGGTATCACAGTGGGCGCCTGTGACGAGCGGGGTCCCACAGGGGTCAGTTCTAGGGCCAGTGCTATTTTTGACATATGTGAACGACATGATGGAAGGAATAGACTCTGAAGTGTCCCTATTCGCAGATGATGGGAAGTTGATGAGAAGAATTAAATCGGATGAGGATGAGGCAGGACTGCAAAGAGACCTGGACAGGCTGGACATGTGATCCAGAAACTGGCTTCTCGAATTCAATCCTGCCAAATGCAAAGTCATGAAGATTGGGGAGGGGCAAAGAAGACCGCAGACAGAGTATAGGCTAGGTGGACAAAGACTACAGACCTCACTCAGGGAGAAAGACCTCGGGGTGACCATAACACCGAGCACGTCACCGGAGGCACACATCAACCAAATAACTGCTGCAGCATATGGGCGCCTGGCAAACCTGAGAATAGTGTTCCAATACCCTAATAAGGAATCATTCAAGACACTATACACTGTGTATGTTAGGCCCCTACTGGAGTATGCAGCACCAGTCTGGAACCCACACCTGGTCAAGCACGTCAAGAAGTTAGAGAAAGTACAAAGGTTTGCAACAAGGCTAGTCCCAAAGCTCGGGGGAATGTCGTACGAGGAAAGGTTGGGGGAAATTGGACTGACGACACTGGAGGACAGAAGGGTCAGGGGAGACATGATAGCGACATACAAGATACTGCGGGGAATAGACAAAGTGGACAGAGATAGGATGTTCCAGAGAGGGGACACAGGAACAAGGGGTCACAACTGGAAGCTGAAGACTCGGACGAGTCACAGGGATGTTAGGAAGTATTTCTTCAGTCATAGTCATCAGGAAGTGGAATAGCCTAGCAAGTGAAGTAGTGGAGGCAGGAACCATACATAGTTTTAAGAAGAGGTATGATAAAGCTCAGGAAGCAGAGAGAGAGAGGACCTAGTAGCAATCAGTGAAGAGGCGGGGCCAGGAGCCGAGTCTCGACCCCTGCAACCACAATTAGGTGAGTACACTCACTCACTCACTCACTCACTCACTCACTCACTCACTCACTCACTCACTCACTCTGGTGTCTCAACTCGCCCAACCCAGTATGGGGGAGATGGCATATAACTACATGTACTTAAATGGTATCTCTGCAAAGAGTATTTTGGATGTGTCTTTATAACTTGGAAGGAACTGAAGTATTATATAATTATACTTTCCCTGAAGTATGAGTAACTTTGCTTTTAAAGTTGATGTGTGGGAACAAAATGGGTGCGTCTTGCTTCAGTTCACTCCAGCCAGTGCTACAGTAATATCTCTTATGTTTAATTCTCATATTTGCAACTTTTTTTTTTTTCTTCTCTCTCTCGACAAGTCTGCCGTCTCCCACTGAGGCAGGGTGACCCAAAAAAGAAAGAAAATCCCCAAAAAGAAAATAATTTCATCATCATTCAACACTTTCATCTCACTCACACATAATCACTGTTTTTGCAGAGGTGCTCAGAACATAACAGTTTAGAAGCATACACATATAAAGATACACAACATATCCCTCCAAACTGTTAATATCCCAAAACTCCTCCTTTAGAGTGCATATTAAAAATTTAAAGGTTAAGTATAGAGTAGTCCATTGAAAATAAAATTTCCTTAAAATTGATTGATTTAGGTCAGTTCATATGTACTGTACAAACTTGAGCAAGGGTCAGTTTACCTTTTGTTGATTTCAAGGATCATTGTTCCTGCAGCCTGGTCCCAGAGCAAGCCTCTCAGTTATTGGCTTGTTTAACCTGTCTGTTTCTGCCAGCCACATGCAGTCTAACATATGCACCACAGTCTGGCTGATTAAGAACTGATTTGAGGAACTTATTAATTTCTCTCATGAAAATAGCAAGAGGTTTGTTGGCAGTTTCTTGTGTGCATAACAGGAGAGTGTTGAAAGGTCTGTGTCACCTGATACTTATTGAGCTTTCTCTTAGTGTTCCCGTCACTTCCTTGCTTCCCATTGTAGGTATTTTGCACTGTCTGCCATTTCTCTTACTTTCACATGAAGTGACTTCAGTGTGCAAGTATGGGGCCAGTTTTTGCAGAATTTTGCAGGTGTAAATTATGTTGTACTGAGAATAAAAAGGCATAATGCTGTGACACAGTACACAAATGACCTGCACATAGGAAAATGAAACTTAAGGTGATGTTTTGGTCCTACTTGGGCCATTAATGAGTCCAAGTTGGACCAAAATATCGTCAAAAGATTCATTCTTATATTTGTGTATTATGTGTGTAAGTTGCACTTTTCTTACTTACCTTCCAAGGAGTACAGTTGAAGGAATTTCAAACATTCTGGGTAGCTCAGATGCTTGACAATTTGTATGAGCAGTGAAGGTTCTCTTTACATTTTTCAGTTTTTCTCTCTCTCTCTCCTGCCATGAAAGGGGCCACTGATATACAGCAATATTCCAGCCTAGAGAGAAAAGGTGACTTGAAGAGTATCATCACCTGGCTCAGCATCACTTATTTTGAATATTCCAGTTATCTGGCCTATCATTTCTCTAATGGTTGCAATAGTAACATTGTTGTGATCCTTGTCACTCCCAAGTCTGTCACATGGAACCTCTGCTCTGTTGTGTGATTTGAGTTCATCTTATACTCCATTTCATTCCCTTTCCTCAATTTTTTCCATAATGGAGCAACTGAGATTGGTCCTCATTGAACATCTTGTTATAGATTGTGGCTCCCTGAAAGCCTTTGTTTATGTCTGCTTGAAGTTAGGCTGTGTCCTCGATAGATGTCATTCTCTTGTGCATTCTGGTATCACCAACAAAAGATGCAATGGTGCTATGATTTATGTCTGTCTACATCAGATGTAAGTTTGAGAAACAGTTTGGGTGATTACTGTGCCTTGACAAATGAAACTTTTAACTGTGGCAGCCTCCAGTTCAACCCAGCTTACTCCCCTCCTCTTTGTCCCCTCTGTTAAGAAGTTGGATATTTTCTGATCACTTTTTAGCATTTCATTTTGCAAGCATTTTGTGAGCTATTACATCATGGTCTCATTTTTTAAGGACTTTTGCAAAGGCATTGTATTTTAGATCGCATTTAGCTTGTCTTCCAGTGTTTCTACAGAAACACAGTCATCACTTATGTGCCAACACATTGGACACAGTTGCAAGGTTAAAATGCATTCCTAGATTTTGAAGTGTGACGTTAGCGCTATTGGTCTATAGTGTTTTAAAATGGCTTTGCTACCACATTGTGGAGTGGGGCAATATCTGTAGTTTATAATGATTGTGGAATGACACCTGTGTTCAGGCTCCCCCATATAATGTTAAAGGCATGAGATGGTTTTTTCTCTTTATTTTTTTTGTAAATATCGAGTTTCATGAGTCTGGACCTCGGGCAGAATGCATGGATATACTTTCAGTGGCTTCTTTAAAGTCGAGTGGAGACAGGGTTATATTGGTAATTGTGGAGACATTGGCTGTGTTTCAAATCTCATTCATAACAAAAACTTATTTGGGTCATTAATCTGTAGTCTGATTAATTACTCTAAACACAGAGTTGTATTGTGCCTTCAATATTTCACTTATTTCCTTATTTTTGTCAGTGTTTATTCCATTGCCTTTAAGGAAGAACCTGATACTGGATGTGGCTTTTGTTCTGGATTATGCAAATAAGAAAAAGTATTTGGTTATGTTAAAAATTTCATTATAGCCACTAAAACACCATATTCATTCCTATGTGTTTTATTGTTTCTTTTATAGAAGACTGGTACATGTGGTAAATGTCCGTGCTGGCAGGACCATGTTGCTATCTTCAAGTGTTTTCCTGCATTTTAATTTTTTTACAATGATTAGGTTGATGCACTGCGGGAGATGAGTGAGCGAGCAGTAGTGTACGAAGGCACAATGGAAACTTACAAGAAGAAGCTGGAAGAGTTGAGTGACCTTAAACGTCAAGTTCGCATTTTAGAGGAGAAGAACTCAGATTATGTACAGCACAACATGGAACTAGAAGAGGTATCTGTAATGTATTATAATACACTCTTAATAAGACTGCTTGTTATACTTCATGTAATTTGATTCATGTTACTGAACCTATGATTATTTTGCAGGAAGTAGACAATAAATCAGGTTATAAGGCCTTTTTTATAAAATGGGTTTAACCCTTTGACTGTTTTCGACGTATAAATACGTCTTACGAGCCAATGTTTCTGACGTATATATACTCAATAATTCTAGCGGCTTCAAATCAAGTGGGAGAAAGCTGGTAGGCCCACATGTGAGAGAATGGGTCTGTGTGGTCAGTGTGCACCACATAAAAAAAATCCTGCAGCACACATTGCGTAATGAGAAAAAAAAAACTCTGATCGTTTTTTTGGAATAAAACGCCGACTTTGAGGTGTATTTTCGTATAGTATTTATCGTTGTATTCGCGTTTTCATGGTCTTAAGTGATAAAATGGAAAACATATTACAGAAATAGAGATGATTTTCATTACTTTTACGATGAAAACGACCTTGAAACTGAGCTCAAAGTAGCAGAAATGTTCGATTTTTACCAATGTTCAAGAGTGAATAAATCACACCACACGTCCAATACACGTCAACTGGGGAGTCTAATATTCTTTCACTAGTGCACTGATATTATTTATACCATTTTTACAATAATGCAGTCGTCTGCATAACAGTAAATTTTGTATTTTTTTGTATGAATAAAAAATCAAAATAGAAAGCAATAATAATATAAGAGGGGCCTAGAGATGTGACTAATGAACAGAGCATATGTTATTTTAGTGCCATGAATGTCTACCTTGTTTATTCTGGACCCTATTTTGAAATTGGCATCTTTTTTATTTCGCGTGAAATTGGCCAAATTGCCAATTTCTGACCACCATATTGGGTAGTCCAAATTAGTAAATGGGAGGTTTCTTGTACTCAGCTGATAGATAAAATGGAGTTCTAAAGAAATAGCTATGAGTTTGGTCAACTGGAACAATGGAATTGGCTGAAAATAGGGCTCAAAGTCGGCGAAATCGCCGATACGCATATGTCGCCGAGACCGCTAACTTCGCGGGAGCATAATTCCACGAGTTTTCGACCAAATTTCGAACTTTTGGTGTCATTACCATCGGGAAAAGATTCTCTATCATTTCATAAGAAAAAATAATTTTTTTTTTTTTCAAAAATTGAGCGACATAGAATGACAGTTTCAGAGAGGGGCCTGAAACAGTCAAAGGGTTAAATAGCAAAGAAAATTCTGTCTCAAAATGGCAGTGAATTGTTTTGTACATAAAAGTACCATTTTTTCCTTCATGTAAGATGTTATTTTTCTGCAGATAAATTCCACAAGTTAAAAGTTAAAAAATATTACTGATGAAGAGGAGAGGTGAAGGGAACATAACAGCAAGATGATATACAATGGACCCTCGACTAACGATATTAATTGGTACCCGAGAACGAATATCGTTAGTAGAGTTTTTTTAGCGTTAGCCGAGGCAAAATGTTAGCGTTAAAATGTATCGCTAGTTGGTCGAGGGTCCACTGTACTTTCTTCATGAAAGAATAAAAAGTCGCAATACTGTGACTGGAACAATAGGTAAATGACATACACATAGCAGAATGAAACTCATAATGATGTTTCACTCTGAAGCATCATAAGTTTCATTCTCCAATGTACGTATGAGTTATTTGTGTATTGCTCTTTTTTTTTTTTTTCTTTTTTTTTTTTTTTTTTTTTTTTTTACACAGGGTTTGACAAGGTTAAGGATTCCTAGCTTTATTGACAAACTAAGAGCTGTTACCTACATCAGCTCATTTGAAAGCATTTTTATTGTTATGAGACATACAAGCATTTTTATTGTTATGAGACATACAAGTAGGGAAAAGGATGAAGTTGGAGCCATCTGTGGGCCAGCATTTTCATTTGATCAACTGACTTTATCTCGTTGACATCATAATGCTGTACGAATGTGTTCCATACTCGAGTCATCCTGGGGACAAATGATCTCAGATAAAGTGATGTTCTGGAGAAGGGTACAGCCAGAGTGAAGTTGCTGCTTTCTGCCCATCTTGTGGCATAAAAGCTTGTTTCACGCTGTCCTCAAAGTGGATCCAAGTGTGGTACTTTGACAATATTGGCCTTGTACATAACAGTAAGGCCACCCATATCCCTTTTGTGTTGAAGGCTCTGCTGAAATGACAGATCTATCCAAGATTGGTCCAGGTGAGAGATGAGATGTCTTGCTCTGTTCCCTACTCTGTCAAGCAGTTGGCGACAGATGAGAAGGGGGACAGGTGAACCAAGAAAGTGGAGCATACTCAAGGTGTGAGCATACTTGTGCCTCATACAAAATCTTGCAAGCCCTACTGTCAAGCAGATGCGAGATACAGCGGAGTGCTGTAGGCTTCCTGGCTGCCTTGTTTGCAAGATTTACAACATGGTTCTTCATGGTCAGTTTGGAGTCAAATTTCACCCCAAGGATATCAACTTTTTCCACAGATGCTAACACCCTCCCATTCATCCTTACTACTGCACCAGCATTACCATCATGGTGCCTAGAGACCATCATCATTTGTTTTCTCAGGTGCAAATGTTACTTGCCATCTATTTCCCCAAGCTGATATAGCTCTTAGCTGGTGATTGATGTAGCTTAGAGCAGCTGGCATTTCTTCTCTTGGGTAAGTGAATGTCAGTGTACAGTCATCTGCATATGCATGGGATTCTGGGATGAGATGAAGAAGGTCATTGAAGTAGACATTCCATAACAATGGTCCCAGCACGCTTCCTTGTGGAACACTTGCCCCAATAGGATGTCTTGCTGATTCCATTCCATTGAGAACTACCCTTAGAGATCTACCATGAAGGTAATCACTGAGGAGACATAGCGTAGAGCCTGCAATTCCCAGTGCTTGAAGTTTTGCTAAGAGGCCCTGGTGCCACACCCAGTTGAATGCACCAGCAATGTCCAGTGCTACCACACAGCTGACTTTGGATTCATCCAGTGACTGGTGCCACTTAGTGGAGAAGTTTAACAACAGATCAGCAGCAGAGTAACCTTTCCTGAAGTCATATTGACGATCACAAAGTAATGAGTGGTAGTTAAAAAAACTGTCATTTATCTTGAGATTATTGTCTCAAGGATCTTACCAGTGATTGACAGGAGTGACACTGGTCTGTAGTTGTTGATTTCTGCTCTCCTTCTCTTTTTGTGAACAGGGACTACATTTGCCTCTTTCCACAGAGAGGGCCATTTACACTGTACTAGGCAGTGGTGAAAGATGCGAGTTAGAGGTGCTGCTAGCTGGTCTGCACACCTTCTCAGCAATCTTGGGCTCAACTTGTCTGGGCCCACAGCCTTTTCTTGGTCAAGTGATTTAAGAAGGAAATGCACCTCCTCCTGCCTTATTGTCACAACTGACAGTTTTGACACAGTTCTTGCACCTAGCCAAGGAGGGTCCCTTGCTGGATCAGGAACTTGCATTTTGATAGCAAAGTGTTCAGCAAAGAGGTCTGCCTTCTCTTGACTACTAGTAGAGGTGGTCCCATCCTCTCGATTTAGAGGTGGAATGAGGTCATCAGGCAGATAACCTTGTCTGTCCTTGACCAGGGACCACCAGGTTTTGGAGCCTACCCTACCTGATGCTAGCTTTCTTTTTGTGTCCACCTCCCATTTAGCAATGGCCCACTTTTGAACGTCGCCCATATGCTTACAGGCTTGCCTGTGCAAGCTCCTGTTATAGGTAGTAGGATGTCTCTTATACCTTCACCATGCTTTGTACTTAACAGTAGCAGCCTCTCTACAATGAAAGCCAAACTAAGGCTGATCTGTAGGCTTTGTCACATATTGCTGGTGAGGAATGTGTTCTTGTTGTAGATTAAGGATGTGTCCAGTGAAGGCTTTCACTTGGTTGTCAACATCCCCTTGGAGAAGAGCATTCCAATCATGGTTGCTTTTCTCTCTCTCTCTCTCTCTCTCTCTCTCTCTCTCTCTCTCTCTCTCTCTCTCTCTCTCTCTCTCTCTCTCTCTCTCTCTCTCTCTCTCTCTCTCTCTCTCTCTCTCTCTCTCTCTCTCTCTCTCTCTCTCTCTCTCTCTTTCTCTTTCTCTCTCTTTCTCTTTTTTTTTTTACACAGGGTTTGACAAGGTTAAGGATCCCTAGCTTTATTGACAAAATATTTACAGGTTAAGGATTCCTAACTTTATTGGCAAGCTAAGAGCTGTTACCTACATCAGCTCATTTGAAAGCATTTTTATTGTTATGAGACATACAAGTAGGGAACAGGATGAAGTTGGAGCCATCTGTGGGCCAGCATTTTCATTTGATCAACTGACTTTATCTGATTGACATCATTATGCTGTACGAATGTGTTCCATACTCGAGTCATCCTGGGTATGTATGATCTCAGATGGAGTGATGTTCTGGAGAAGGGTACAGTCAGAGTGAAGTTGCTGCTTTCTGCCCGTCTTGTGGCATAAAAACTTGTTTCACGCTGTCCTCGAAGTGGATCCAAGTGTGGTATTTTGACAATATTGGCCTTGTACATAACAGTAAGGCCACCCACATCCCTCCTATGTTGAAGGCTCTGCTGAAATGACAGATCTATCCAGGATGGGTCCAGGCGAGAGATGAGACGTCATGCTCTGTTCTCTACTCTGTCAAGCAGTCGCAGATGAGAGGTGGGGCAGGCAAACCAAGAAAGTGGAGCATACTCAAGGTGTGAGCGTACTTGTGCCTCATACAGGATCTTGCAACCCCTACTGTCAAGCAGATGCGAGATACGGCGAAGTGCTGTAAGCTTCCTGGCTGCCTTGTTTGCAAGATTTACAACATGGTTCTTCATGGTTAGTTTGGAGTCAAATTTCACCCCAAGGATATCAACTTCTTCTCTAGGTGCCAACACCCTCCCTTTCATCCTTATTACTGCACCAGCATTACCATCATGGTGCCTAGAGATGATCATCATTTGCATTTTCTCAGGTGCAAATGTTACTTGCCATCTATTTCCCCAAGCTGATATAGCTCTCAGCTGGTGATTGATGTAGCTTAGAGCAGCTGGCATTTCTTCTTTTGGATAAGTGAATGTCAGTGTACAGTCGTCTGCATATGCATATGATTCTGGGATGAGATGAAGAAGGTCGTTGAAGTAGACATTCCATAACAATGGACCCAGCCCGCTTCCTTGTGGAACACTTGCCCCAATAGGATGTCTTGCTGATTCCGTTCCATTGAGAACTACACTTAGAGATCTACCATGAAGGTAATCACTGAGGAGACATAGCATAGAGCCTGCAATTCCCAGTGCTTGAAGTTATGCTAAGAGGCCCTGGTGCCACACCCGGTCGAAAGTGCCAGTAATGTCCAGTGCTACCACACAGCTGACTTTGGATTCATCCAGTGACTGGTGCCACTTAGTGGAGAGGTTTAACAACAGATCAGCAGCAGAGTAATCTTTCCTGAAGCCATATTGACGATCACAAAGTAGTGAGTGGTAGTCAAAAAACTCTGTCATTTGTCTTGAGATTATTGTCTCAAGGATCTTACCAGTGATTGACAGGAGTGACACTGGTCTGTAGTTGCTGATTTCTGCTCTGCTCTTCTTTTTGTGAACAGGGACTACATTTGCCTCTTTCCATAGAGAGGGCCATTTACACTGTACTAGGCAGTGCTGAAAGATGCGAGTTAGAGGTGCTACTAGCTGGTCTGCACATCTTCTCAACAATCTTGGGCTCAACTTGTCTGGGCCCACAGCCTTTTCTTGGTCAAGTGATTTAAGAAGGAAATGCACCTCCTCCTGCCTTATTGTCACAACTGACAGTTTTGACACAGTTCTTGCAGCTAGCCAAGGAGGGTCCCTTGCTGGATCAGGAACTTGCATTTTGGTAGCAAAGTGTTCAGCAAAGAGGTCCGGCTTCTCTTACTACAGTGGACCCCCGCATAACGATATTAATCCGTTCCTGAGAGCTCATTGTTAGGCGAAATTATCGTTATG